>NC_085138.1:240995980-241186863 GCF_035046485.1 Aedes albopictus
AGGACTCCAGACTGCTGATCCGTATTCCAGCGTTGATCTGACGAGGGAGCAGTAGAGCGTTTTCAGACAGTAAATGTCGGTGAAATTTTTCGCAACTCTGAACACAAAACCCAGGGTTCTCGATGCTTTATCTACGACAAAGGATATGTGGTGAGAGTATGTTAGATGCGAGTCCAACAGCACGCCCAGATCTTTAACACACTGCACTCGTCCGATAGGCGTGTCGAATATCTTGTAGTCGAAAGGCACTGATTGCTTTTTTCGCGAGAAGGAGATGCATGAACATTTTTCAGGGTTAACGGTGAGACGATTAACTTTACACCACTCTGCGAAACAGTTGACCTGCTCCTGAAGTAAGCGGCAGTCTGTAGTTGAATGGATACGCAGGAATAACTTCAGGTCGTCCGCAAAGGACAGCCGAGGAACTTTAAGAACCAGATGCACGTCGTTGAAGTAGATAAGGAAAATCAACGGTCCCAGATGACTACCTTGTGGTATACCTGACGTAGCGCAAAAACTCGACGAGCGAGAGTCTCCTATGGTCCACTGCACGAATTTATTCTGGCCTGCTTACTCCCACACGAAATTTGACGTTTGAGCGGTGTCGGCACCTCTCAAACGTCAAATTTCGTGTGAGAGTAAGCAGGCCAGAATAAATTCGTGCAGTGGACCATTGCCACAATCAATTGACGTTCTGTGAGATATGAACGGAACCATCTCAGGAGGCTACCACCAATTCCAAGTCTATCAAGCTTAGCAATCGCAATGTCGTGGTTGAGCTTATCGAATGCGGCAGATAGATCAGTGTATATCGCATCCGTCTGAGTGCGCATAGTCATACTATCGGTGATATACGACGTGAAACACAGCAGATTTGTGGTTGTAGAGCGACCAGTAGTAAACCCGTGTTGATCCGCACTTATATATTGTTTACAATGCGCATTAAGGAAACCCATAACAACCAGCTCAAACAGCTTCGCTACCGCATTGAGTGATGTGATTCCGCGATAGTTGTTAACATCTCGCTTGCTTCCTTTTTTGTATACAGGAAACATCTCAGCCGTTTTCCAGCACGATGGAAAAATGCCAGTAGACAGAGAGAGCTGAAAGATCAATCGAAGTGGTTCCAGCAAATGTCCAATGTTGTTCTTCAGGAAGACAGATGGAACACCGTCAGGCCCCGGCTTGAACGAAGTTTTTAGCTGTGATGCCGCTTTCGAGATAGTGTCCACGTTTACACTAGTAATAATGAGCGTTTGATTAGCCAAGGGAACGTTTCGTGCTGCGCTGGCGATGTGATCAGTGGAAAGCTGTTCGTTTTCAAACACACTTGCGAATTTTGTAGAAAACAGATTGCAGATTTCCTCTTGCGTTGAACCGATTACGCCGTTCAATACCATGGACGATGGCAACCCTGCTTCTTTACGCTGCTCGTTCACGTGGCTCCAGAAGGATTTCGGATGCGATTTAAGCCGTCGCTCTATTCTCCTCTGATATCGTTGGAAGCAGAAACGACTCAAACGCTTGTATTCGTAGTTCAATCTTACGTAATAGTGTTTCAGTGGCATAGTGCGAAATTTAGAAAATCGTTTAAGGGCTGCCTTTTTGGTCCTTTTCAGCGATCGAAGATCACTGGTCATCCACGGAACCTTGAAATCAGTTCGTACGACTTTCTTTGGAACGTGTCGATCAATGACATACCCCAAGATGTTGGAAAAGGTTTGCGCTGCGATGTTCACGTCGAATGCATCTAGGATGAGCTCCCAATCCAGGTCAGACAACACTTCAGCTATGCTACGTATATCAGCTCTCCGGAAATCGTAAGACACAGCAGATCGGTTGTTGATAAAATCACGAACGACATTTGTTTCGATGGCGACTAATAAAGGTGGATGATGGCGAACAACCTTAACTAGAGGAGCTGGTGCCATCGAGATACTAGGAGCAGTACTGCGACCACTCACAAAACAGAGGTCAAGCACACGGTTGCTTTCGTTCAAAACGCTATTGATTTGAAATAGAGTGGCGGTACTGTAGCTGTCTAGAAGATTTACTGCTCCGACGTGAAAAGTAGAGTGCTCGTGATCAGGACGAAGAAAACCACTGTGAGTTGGGAACCAAGCTATGCCGGAAAGGTTGAAATCGCCCAGCACCATCGTTTCGTCACAAAGATTTGCGATATTCGTAACAACTGCGACAGAGTTACAATGTGCATCGATAAGATCCACATCTCGAACCCGATCCGGAGGGATGTATAACGCGCATAGGAAAAGTTGGCGGTCGCCAAGCTGAATTACCACCCAAACTTGTTCAATGATGTTCCATGAATCGTTCTCGATCAGCCTAGCTTTTAGCCTGGAATGAACTGCTACGAGGACGCCTCCTCCAGTAGCCTTTCGACTGTTATTTGCATTCCTATCGCAGCGGAAAACTTCGTATGCATCTCCAAAAATGCAGCTAGAGGTAGTACGGGGGTCTAGCCATGTTTCGATTAAGACGATGACATCGAAGCACTGGTCCAACACAGCTAAATGGTAGTCTTCCAGGAGGCCGTTCATCCCGCCTACATTTTGGTAGTAAACTGTAATGTCCGAGGGGTCAATTTGCCGAGGGGTCGCAGCACTGGAAATCGGGAAGCCATCATGTGGAGAAGTAATAACTTGTTGATTATACTTGCCGATAGCTGAAGTTCGGAAGACCCCGTCAACCATCCCAAACACAGGACCGGGACGACTGCTGGTCGCTGGCGGGAAGGGCTCGACTGTGCTGGGAGGATCAGGGGCTTCCTCAAGACTGGCGGCAAATGTGCGTCCCGGTGTCGAATCGGAGACTACGTTGGTCGAAGCTGAGCAGTGGGTGGAACTGTGACGAGTTCGAGCAGTGTCGGATGTCGTTTGTCTGGAAGGAGTACCGTCGGTTTTCCTGCAAACCGAAATGCTTTCAGGTGGCGCAATGTTTATTGGTTCACTATACTTGCCGATGCTAGGAGCTCGGAAGACCCCATCAACCGTCCCAAACACAGGACCGGGACGACTGCTGGTCGCTGGCGGGAAGGGCTCGACTGTGCTGGGAGGATCAGGGGCTTCCTCAAGACTGGCGGCAATTGTGCGTCCCGGTGTCAAATCGGAGACTACGTTGGTCGAAGTTGAGCAGTGGGTAGAACTGTGACGAGTTCGAGCAGTATCGGATGTCGTTTGTCGGGAGAGAATACCGGCGGTTTTCCTGCAAACCGAAATGCTTTCAGGTGGCGCAATGTTTATTGGTTCACTATACTTGCCGATGCTAGGAGCTCGGAAGACCCCATCAACCGTCCCAAACACAGGACCGGGACGACTGCTGGTCGCTGGCGGGAAGGGCTCGACTGTGCTGGGAGGATCAGGGGCTTCCTCAAGACTGGCGGCAATTGTGCGTCCCGGTGTCGAATCGGAGACTACGTTAGTCGAAGTTGAGCAGTGGGTAGAACTGTGACGAGTTCGAGCAGTATCGGATGTCGTTTGTCGGGAGGGAATACCGGTGGTTTTCCTGCAAACCGAAATGCTTTCAGGTGGCGCAATGTTTATTGGTTCACTATACTTGCCGATGCTAGGAGTTCGGAAGACCCCATCAACCATCCCAAACACAAGACCGGGACGACTGCTGGTCGCTGGCGGGAAGGGCTCGACTGTGTTGGGAGGATCAGGGGCTTCCTTAAGACTGGCGGCAAATGTGCGTCCCGGTGTCGTATTGGAGACTACGTTGGTCAAAGCGGTACTAGGAATCGTAAAATAATCCCTTGATATTAATTTCTACATGTATGTGATGATACCCATCAAGACTAACATTTTTAATTACTCTGTGTGATAAATTATCTTTAACGAACATAGCAAGACTTCTACACGAAAACAAACTATTGTATCCAGAAATTTTGTACAATGAACAATTAGCTCTAGTTAACCACGTATCACCCATTACAATTACATCAACCGAACATTAAAACATTTCCATGTACTGCGAAACAGAATCAAATTTATTTAAATCATTAATACCGCGTACATTCCTCTGCAAAACACGCAATTTTGTTTCATCATTTCCTATTGAGCAATTATTGAAGTCATCAATATTATTAGGTATTTAAATACACTAATATGAATTACAGGAAATAAATTCTCAATTTGAATCTATTTTGGATTTTATGTTTTTTTTTAAGCTGACAGTGATGAACTAGTCGGTTCATATCATCAAAGTTTTTTATCGTAAAACAGAACCACCACGTCCTGTCCAGACATATTTCAACCCTAGTTGTTGCTGTCGAGCTCGTAGATACCGAAGAATTTGCAGTGAAAGAGGCGTCAATTCATCCCTAACAGACACTACAGTAGGCTTTCGATTGATCAAAAGATTTTCATTGATTTTGGAAGATAGTAATGTACCAAGTTTCCTTTTCTTCTCCTGTATCAGCTCTTTTATACAGTTGCGCTGAAAAACTACTTTCACTGGCGGTATAGAGGTGTTTGATTTCTTAACGCCGAATCTCACAGCGGAGATCACATCTTCCGAGTTCAGTTCAACTCCAATTGCTTTGCTAGTTTCAGAAATAAGACCATAAACATTTTCATTAGGCAAGGAAGGCAATCCGAGGAACACTAAGTTGTTCTGGTTTTGCTCTCTATTGGCGTTATCGACGTGCATTTCTAATTTATTCACGGTGGACTTCAAAGAGGTGTGAGACAATTTCAATATTTCTAGCTCTTTTTTCAACGCATCATTTTCGTTTTTTAATTTGACCAAATCATTAATTACGTCATCGAACTTCGAAGAAAGAAATTCTTGCGAAGATTCAATTGCAGTAGTCAATGTTTTTATATCATCTCTCATGCTGGTCAACTCAACCGATACCGCAGCTCTTATTTCGGACGTTACAGAAGCTACTATTGACAACTTTGGATCTCGTTGTTCTAAAATTCGTTTGAAATGTAATGAACACTGAGCCGAACAAAAACAGGAATTTGATGTTACTCGATTTGCATTTTTACTAGACATATCACGGCACGCTAAATGTACACTTTTAAAACAATATTGGCATGAGATTAATTTTGAGCTATCTACTTCCTGTTTCTTACAAACAGTACAAACCGCGTTTGAAGCCATTTCAAAAACGAGTAAACTAAAATCTAAGATGAATGAAAACACTCAACGAATACAAACACACGCAACAACAAAACAGAATAAAATGAGTCAGATAGCAGAAACAGAAACGGAGGTATAGTAATACAAGTGAAAAAATTGGTCACATCTAACGACGAAGTGCTTGAAATCAAATTACATTTATGAAATGCATCAATACTCCGTAGGCTCACAGGCTTCAAAACAATGGTCAGTCAATGTTTACAGGTTGAAGCTATACATAGCACTACTAGCCACGGCACGGTGACATCGGAGAAGGCTTCGTTCTACCTCTAATGTCGAATTCGTTTTTGAACCTGGGTTGGAACTGGATTGGCGGAAAATGTGTAAACAATCAAACGTCAAACAAACTCACACGAACTTTAGTACAAGCGAAACCGAAGTCGGGTTGGGGTTGAAACTGTGATCTCATCCAGTTCCAACCCAGGTTAGAACTGAATCAAAAACGAAAACGACATAAGTATCCAAATCCGCAACCGATAAAGGAACCACACAGTATCACATACAAGTGTACCTACCACAGTACGTTAGACACAAGTGTGTGCACTAGGAAGTGTACTAAAAACCTTTCACACCATCAACCACAGCAGCGTTCGCACAGCAGTATTCAGCAACAACAACAGCAAACAACAGTAGACCACGTTCACGGCTTACCTTATGGAGCAGATAAACACCGATACAATAAGATGACTCTATCGAGTTTTCAATAGAGACTTCTTAAAAAAACGATCGTTAGAAATGATTTGTTCACTAGGTATCACTGTATTTTAACATATTAGGGATATTTATCGACTGATAATCACACAGGCACGAAAATACTTAACATTCAGTTGGAAATTACACCAGAATTTAATATAAATAGTAGGACTAGAAGGATGATCACAATCACTCATTAAACCAGTGCTGCCAGTCTGAACTTGTAGTTCATGAGTAAATTTTTTTTCCTATACGTCTGTTCAGCTGCAATACTTCAGAGAATAGTTCAGGCATTTCTTAGAAAATTTATCTTAAAATATTTCTCTGCCTATAAAACTTATCAATTGAGTGCCCGAGCAGAAGGGCATACCTTACAAATACCATGTGAAGACCAAGATGTGCCCAAATATTGTTATTGCTGCGTTATTCTACGAAATGTTATGAGAACATCACAATAACTCTTGGAGGTATTTGAGCAGAGTCTGGTATTGATGTGGTATTTGTTGGTTTAGCAGTGAAAATAATCGAAGCACAAGATTTGCTATTACATCGTAAAGTCATCGAACAAATGAACCATTTAATAACAAGAAATGTTATTAGTTTGTTATTCAATAGCTTTGAGATAACAAATACAGCGCTTGAAATTTTAGGTATGAATTTATTATTGAAATAATAAAACTTGTTATTTTCTAGGTGTTATTTATACTTAATTTTGGAATTCGTTTTTGTTATTTTGCCTCTTATTACCACCTAATGAAGGGCATATCAAGGTATGGTAGTATTTAAGATAAATACCTTGATATGTTATTCACTAGTTATTTTCTTCTGCTCGGGTAGACTGTCTTGAATAGTATACTATTTTATCTACTGAAGCGCCAGTTCCAAAAATCACATCATTCACTGTTTCAGTTTTTCTAATAATGGTAAAAAGAACTTTCTTATTTAATAAGCTCAAGGCTCATCTAATCGCATGACTCATGAAGAAAGTGACTTTACCTCTGTCATTCAAAAAACAAAACTTGTTAGTGTTTCTTTCACAACGCCCGCAAAGCCCGGATAAAGCTCAACTCACGCCCAGGTAGCAAACTTTCCGTATAAAGCGGTCTTCTCACTTTACCGGGCCGGGACCGTGCCGGGCCCCGGCCGTGCCCCGGTCATCGATTTCTTTCTAACGATATCTATGGCGTGCTTCTCACTACCCCGGCCGGGGCCCGACCGAGCCCCGGCACGGTGTGATGTGAAACACGCCATAGTAATCGCATGTAAGAAATCGATGACCGGGGCACGGCCGGGGCCCGGCACGGTCCCGGCCCGGTGTAATGGGAATAGCCCTTAAATCGACCCAAATCCGCATCACTTTAGCAACCCAATCTCACCCGGCTAATAAAACGCTCCATTGAGTCAGAAACAAACCTACCGCCCGTGCACCGAGCTCGCGTATGGACCGAACCGGGGAGGACGGAGGCTCCCCACCAGAAATTTACATCTTTCCCGCTTTAGCGTCAAGGTGTTACATTACTGGGGAGCGCGGCGGCTGCATGGCGGTATTCCATACCTTTCCAACGCGCCGAAACCTACGCAAACAAATCGCAAGCATCCAGATATTCACACCCTGCCGAGCGAGCGAGGGACTCCGGACTAGGCCAACGCACTTTGACAGCCAGCAGCAGCCCTCCCACACCTCAAGTTCCCACGTCTCGGCGAGCGAGAAGTACGTGTAGTGTTGTTGACTGGATTTTAACGATTTGCCACTCGTCGTCGTCGTGGACCGAAGTTGCGGATTCGAAAGGTACAAGTCGGGCCTTTATTAAATAATCCAATCGGGCTGCTCGAATTGAATCCACTGACTCTCGCTTTCAGTTGATCAAATTTCCATGTGTTTATGGCGGCAGTCAGTAGTGTGTAAGCCGGGCCGGGAAGAAAAGATTCCTACATATGGTCGGCTACCACGGTTACGACTTTTTATTTTCGACTGCCTTCTCTCGTTTCGGTTTGAGTGAGCTCGACCTACATAGGTATATCTACTAAATACATATATCTAGAGTTCGTACGGGAAATTCGTATCCTCGCTCTGTTGCACAGCTTCTCGGAATCATAGAGAAGCACTTCATTTCATATCTTGCGAATTCTGCTAGATCAAACAAGACGTGGGATGTCTGCGTAGGATTTTGTGACTTTTTACTTTTCTTCTAGTTCTGAGGAAGGCATCAAAACAAGAATGGACGTTGAATTCATGTAAAAATTTCATCTAAGTATTCATCTAATAACTAAAATGTGACTCTTATGATCTTGTACGCTTTTCGTCCTGTATATCTCAAAGAACATGCCTAGGTTAACATCAGCTACTTTTTTTTGTCTGGAGATGATGCAAAGCTCCATCGGTGTAGTACGTATTGTTAAACGCTTCAATTATTTTCTCAAAATTCTCAAATGTCCGCATATCGTTCCAGTTCATGCATATTGTGCTTTAGTTAAAACTCTTCTCAATAGTTTGAACAATTAATAGTTTTGTGCAATTATTCACATGCTTCTGGCTTCGCCTCACGGCTTTAAAATTCAAGAAAAGCTGCCTCATCAAATAGACGAATTGATTCTGCTGTTTTTTTCGCGCCTTCATCGCCTCAACTTGCTCAACTTTTATTTTCCTGAATTGAATTTTTCGGATGCTGACTGGAATGGTTAACTCAACTTTTACGCACACACGCACCCACACGACTTTTTACCCACCAACCTAGTACCTTTCTCCGAAATTGATTATCCTTCAATTCTATTTCGCCTTATTTGATTTGGGTCGGTCGGATGAGTTCCATACTGCCGCCTGTATGTTGCTGCCTGCTGAAGCGAACGTGAAATATGTGTGAGAAGTTCGTGCTTGTTGTGCCTGTGCCTGTAGTGGGGGTGGGTGTATGTGCGAATATAATATTATGCATGTTTTTTTTACATCTTTCGGAGAAATTGTGCCGACCTGTGCCGTTTCGTCATCCGAGTCTGAGTCTGATATAAGTTTACCTAGCTTAACCAAACACTAGAAAGGGTCGAAATGTTTCTGGAAGCACGCATCGATGACTTCCCGAGTGGGGCATTTGTTTGTCCAAGTGTGAATACGTACCTTCAGGCGGTGGGAATGTGTTGCTGTTGAATGGGCGGCTGGTATCTTTGCTGAGTGTGTGCAGAGGATGAGCAATAGATTGGAATCATTGATGCAAATAAGATCGGACAGCACAAAGTAAAATGTTTACAATATCAAGTGCGCTTCAATTTTTTGATGCAGCCCACAGGGTGATGGTAACGACAGCGGATTTCAGAACATGGGAGATGTATTTAAATTTAGTCTAAACCAAACATTGAAATTATCACAGTTCGAAAAATCAATGTACATTTACATGATATATAATGCACATAATTGGAGCGTGACATATGCTGTAACTTTACATGATGTTATACGTTTCATGCGCAAATGATTTTGACGCCATGTAAATTTAGTGGTTAGCTTAAGTTTACAGCTCTGAGTAATCCAGTATAAATAATGAGAATTTCTATTCTATTTTTTTTCTATTTTGCGAAACAAAAACAATTGTTTATGCCTTTAGAACTTTATTTATTTGTTAATATTTTTGGATCTTTGATTTTGGGCATTCCTAGCAAATACAATGAACTTCCATAACAAATAACACTTTCTTAATCACTCTTTGCCAAAGTCCACTTTGTGCCTTCAAATTTCCATAATTCCACAACACACAAAGCTTCATATTTCACGAATGCAGCAGATCTTCCCAATCATCAGCAAGCTTGGATGCATGTTCCGATCGTACCAGGATTCGCAGTCTCAACTTCGATCGATTCCACGGTTATTGATTTGGCGGCTGCTGTTGCTCCTGCTGCTGTTTCGACTGCCACTGTGTTTATTGTGTCGCGCTGAGCTTGATCGAAAAGGAATATATAATGGAACATTGAATTTCATTGTGTGAATCATAATTAACATACAAAAACTTACCAGTAAAGCCAATTTTGATCGGAAAGGTTACACTCCAAGCGCACCACGGCTAGTTTGTTTACCTGGGCGCCATGTTGAATTGACAATCTATCAGCATTTCAAACAGGCCATGTAAAGTTAATGGCTATTTGCTGTAAACTTTCTTGTACATCAGTAAACATATGATACATCGAATGGAGTTGTGATGCTAAGCTGTTATATTATTGGACATATAATTTTATGTTACACAAGACGAAGCAAGCGTTGCTGAATTACATTATGTGCGATGATATTTCAATGAGATTCAACAATTACATGACCGATAATTACATCAGATTTCGATTTACGTTGCAATTAATATTCATATTTTTTTGCTGTGTACGGACAAGAATTGGAACTTGAAATTAATAATCCTAGCAGGGTAAACTG
Organism: Aedes albopictus; assembly: GCF_035046485.1. Lineage (NCBI taxonomy): Eukaryota > Metazoa > Arthropoda > Insecta > Diptera > Culicidae > Aedes > Aedes albopictus. The sequence goes on from NC_085138.1 coordinate 241,006,242, forward strand.
GCACAACAAACCAATGAGCCGTTTGAAGCTTGAGATCCTATAGGACTGAGCGAAGTCAGTTGGCCGAACTTTGAAGAACACAGGTTCTGCTATACTCTGGCCTACGAGGTGAACATGCTCCTCCTCACCGTGAAGTTGGTTCCCTGCTCAGCGCTCACGCCCACGCTGCGCTAATGAAGTGGGACCCTATTAATGAGAGGATAATTTTAGCCAGATTTCAAACTCGGGCTCGAAACCTTACCATATGAAATGATCCAATGTTACGCATCAATCGCTGCTGCCGAATTGCAAGACAAAGAGAACTTTTACAGCCAATTGAATGCTGTCGTGGACAAGATTCCGAAAGATGATATCAAGATCCTCATGGGCGACAGAACAAACGTAGCGCCGACATTGCGTCCGAGCATCATCTCCTAATCGGCGAGATCCGGCTGCATATTGCAAGGATCCATCGACAGGAGGAGAAATCGGGTTCAACACACGCCGACTGGCAGACGCTGCGGTGAAAAAGCTGCGGCTATTCCAGAAGGTGGAAGCGTTGATGATCAATGGAGCGCCATCAAGAACGGCTTCATCACCACCAGCAAGAATAATTTGAGTGAGCAACGCACTCAGGGATAGCAGTGGATCACAGATGACACCTGGAGGAATATAGAGGAGCGAAGGAACGCCAAGGCCACGATAGAGCGAGCGAAAACACTAGGTGCCAAAGTCGTAGCCCGTCAGTGCTATTCGGCCCTCGAGAAGGAAGTGAAACGATCAAGTAGACGGGACAAAAGAACGTGGACGGACTCCCTAGCCGACGAAGGCGAGAAAGCCGCAAACACCGGCTATTTCCTTCTCCTCTACGATGTTCCACGTCGCCTTAGTAAGACTAAGATGAATGCTATGATGCCCATGACCGACTGATGATCCGGCTGACCAGTTGAAACGCTGGTTCGAGCACTTTGGAAACCTTTTTCAAGTGTCGGTCACGCCAACAACACCTTAGCATGATCCGCCAAGAGTTCGACGCATTACCCGTGTCAACACCGAAGCTTCATTAGTGCAAGAGTTAAAAAGAGCCATCCGTGGCATGAAATCGAACAGCGCCCCAGAGGTCGATCGCATATCAAAGCTCAAAGCAGACTCCGTAGTGATCAATTATTCTGCAACATATGAGAAACCACGACCAGTGTCTGGTTCACTGGCAAGGCGTCTTAGTAAAGGTACCCAAAAAGGGTGACCTGACTGTATGCGATAATTGGCGGGGCATAATGTTACTGCGTGTCGTTCTCAAAATCCTTTGCTAAGTGATCCTCAACCGGATACAGGAGAAGATTGACGCAATTCTCCGGCGATAGCAAGCAGGATTCCATGTCGGAAGATCGTGTGTTGACCATATTGCCACCCTTGGTATCATCTTGGAGCAAATCAATGGATTCCAAGAGTTTTCTTCCTGGTGTTTATTGATTACGAAAAAGTCTCAATCACGAAAACATGTGGGGAGCCCTCAGGCGCAAAGACGTCCCTGAGAAAATCATCGGCCTCATTGAAGCACAGTACAGGGCCCAAGTAACACACTTGTCACAGAAGAGTCACGGCGGCGCAGGTTTTTGTTGCGCAGAAGTCACTGTGACTTAGTTCTAACAAGTAAACACTTACTTGCTAGAAGTAAGTCACAGTGATTTCTGCGCAACAAAAACCTGCGCCGCCGTGACTCTTCTGTGCCAAGTGTGTTACTTGGGGGTATTTTCGGTGTCTTGTCCCGTCCCATCGCATTGCTGGAGTGAAGCAATGATGTATACTACCACCGCTACTGTTCCACATCGTAATCGACAAGATCCTGGTAGATGTGATTGATCATGAACCAATTCGGGGGTTGCTGGGGCAGCCCATTACCATGGAGCACCTAAATGACTTCGAATTGCTCTTCCAGCCCACCGGCGCTGCGACATGCAGAACAAGCTCAATGATCTTGACAACTGCTCCTCGGTAGCAGGTTATACCATCAACTTGAAGAAGACCAAATTGTTGGATGTAAACACGGCCAACCCGTCCAGCTTCACGGTTGCTGGGCAAACAGTGGAGACTGTTTAAGGCTACCAATAGTCCCGTTCAACGACGTAGGTTGAACTTGCTGGAAGTTGCTGCATCCCGCTCTTACCCATGTGATGACACATGGGAAAGAGCAAGATGCAGCAACTTCGAGCAAGTTCAACCCACGTCGTTGAACAGGACTAATATCTTGATAGCCAAATGGTGGCCGATGGCGACACCAAGATCGACATAGATGCACGGATCAAGAACGCGAGGGCTGCTTTTGCGAGTTAAAGAAATATATCATCAAAAGCCGATAGCGACAGAAATTCGGGAGCGAAAGTGGAGGTGAGTTGGCTACACTCTACGCAGAGAGGGGCGGAAACGAAACTTGCAAGGAAGCGTTAGGTTGGAACCCAGCAGGACATCACAGCAGAGGCAGACGCAAAGTCTCATGACGGCGCAGCCTCAACAACGAAATCAAGCAAGTCGACAGAAATTTAACCTGGCCACAGGTCGAGGCGATGGCGGGAAATCGCCCAGGATGGAGATATTTCAATTCGGGCCTCTGCATCACCGTGGGTGCCCAGGACCGAAAGTAATTACGTATCCTTTGGAGATTACCCTGCCACTAACAACTCTCAAATTCCTGTGACACCTAGGCCTGAGAGGCCGAACTGCTGTTTACATCTTTCTTAGGTATCCAACTAACCATCCTTTATCTTCCCTTAGCAGTCACAAGGACGTGGCCAGGACAGTTCTCGACTATCGGAGGATTGCGCCAGTTTTCTCTAAGAGTTAGAGATTAGTTCCAAAACTTTGTGCTATAGTTCGGACGGGAATGAGGCAACCCTCATAACAGCGGTCTAGGATTGTTCCACCTATGTATTTGTGCGACTCGCTTAATGCAAATGCTAATCTGTGTATTGGTTCAAATAACAACCATATTAGAACTATTACGGAAGCTATGCGCAGCACTCCATCACAAGCTATAGATGCGATTTTCAATCTGCTACATTTGCGTGAGTACTTACCTCCCGAGCAGAGGAGAATATCAAATTTATAACTACGCAATCACATAGCCTCTTCTTATATCTTGTTTTGTTATTATTTAATTATCAAGGCATAGCTTTAACAAATTCTGTAGGACAATCTCATTTTGTTATAATCAAGCTATCGATATACATTCACTCAATTCCATTTCAATAACATGTTTTTTTTTTTAAATTACCCGCCACTATCCCCCACACCAAAAAACTCGCACAGAGAGTTTCCTGGTAGTGGACGCAACTATCTAAACTCTATGCAGCAATGAAAAAATTAAAAAAAACAAATATATAACAAAATTAATAGCAAGGAATTGATAGTGTTGGGTGTGACATCCCAGTGGAACCGATTGTTCCTTTTAAGGGAGCCACTTTCAACTAAAGTTTATACAAATAAATTAAAGAATAATATTTAATTTAATATTTAATTTAATTAAAGACTTGTTTGTGATAGGAGGTGCAAAATTTCTTAACCAAGAATGCTGGAAACATGCAATTTATAGTGTTGTTTTAATTTCTTTTGAAGGTATGACGGTTCAGGTATCAGGTATCAGTAGGTCGGCTCAAGAGGCACGTTCTCCTCCATTTGGGAAATTTGTGCCATCGCGGTATGACGGTTAGTTATTTGTTTAAGCTCATCAGGGATTTTATTGTAAATTATAGGACCAACGATTGAAATTCTTTTTTGCCCGAGTGCGGTACAAGCTCTGCTTTGATGTAGATTATTGGGACGTCTCGTGGAGTATCGACGAGAAATAGAAGGCATTTGAACATTGTGGTGAAAGTTATCTCTGTGAAGTGTATCATAAACAAATAAAGCTGTTTGCAATTCACATAGACCATTTATAGGAAGTATGGAATGTGTACTGTCAGAGTAAAGCTGTAAAGATGGGAATAAAAACGGTTTTCCAAAAACTGTTTTCAAACATCTATTTTGGAGGGTTTGGAGCTTTTTTAAATGAGATTTGGAAGCACGACCCCACGCAATGATCGAATAGTTGAATGCTGAGTGGATATGGGCAAAATAAAATTTAAGCAGTATATTGCGAGGCAAAAAGCTACTAACTTTTCGTAAAATGAAACAAAGTGATGTTACTTTCTTCTCTACATGTCTAATATGCTCGGACCAGCAAAGAGTTTCATCCAAATACAATCCTAAATACTTAAATGAATCTACCTTTTCGATAACACAGGAATTAAGGGTAACTGCAATATTATTTTGAACGAGCTTTCTTGGAGAACGAAAAACCATGTATTTAGTTTTTAAGAGATTTAACGACAACAAATTCGATGCCAAATATTTAGATAGGATTCTCAAATCTTCATTGATATCAGCTACAACTGTTTCTATATCACAACGTGGATAGAAAAGTGCTGTATCATCAGCGAAAAGGCGCGGCACACCTTTTAACTGAATATTACCCAGATCATTGATATACAGTAAGAACAACAACGGTCCAATATTGCTCCCTTGAGGTACACCTACCGTAATTGGCATAAAAGAACTAACAGAATCATCAATTGAGACATATTGTTTTCTATTTGTCAAATAACTACATATTATTTCGTTAGCAATACCTCGAATTCCATATGCATCAAGTTTTTTGAGCAGAATTGTATGATCTAATGTATCGAACGCCTTACGTAAATCTAAAAAGAGGGCTCCAACTAATTTCTTGCTATCTATTCCCTTAATTACATCGTCCAATAACTCAGAAACTGCCGTTTCGGTACTGCTTCCCTGTCGAAATCCGTATTGCAATTTATACAGAATATTGTGTTGATTGAGAAATGGTACTAGTCTATTGATGAGCAATTTTTCAAGTATTTTGTTAAACGTAGATAAGGTTGAGAAAGGCCTATAGTTGCTCACATCGTTTGCATCACCAGATTTGAACACTGGAACAACCCTGGCTACTTTTAGGCAATCGGGATAAACACCGGTTTCGATGATCTTATTAAATATTTGCGATAAAATCCTAGAGAAAGTAATAGAATTAGCTTTTATTACATCAGCTTTTAAACCATCTGGGCCAACACTCTTCTTGGATACCAAACCATTTATAAGTAAACTCACTTCGTTGGTGGAGGCTGGGGATAGAAAAACAGAATTTGAAACTCTACGTAAATGTGACAATGGATTAGAATTGAGTCCAACTGTGATACTATTTGCAAGCTCACGGCCAATGTTGGAAAAGTATTCATTAAATATCTCACAAACCTGCGGCTTGTTATCAACGTTCACACCATTTTTAACAAGAACAATTGAATTTGGTTTGGATTTTTTCCCGAAAATACGATTGATGTGTGTCCATAATTTGGAATGCGGTGTGTTATTCAACAGATTTTCATAATACATCCTCTTACAGTTTTTTTTTCCTGATATTAGTTTGTCCGAGACATGTTTAAGCATATTCTTAAGGTGTTGATTATTCGGATCCCGTTTGATCCGTTTAATGTAATTATTTTTTATTTTTATTAAATGCCATAAGTTTAAGGTCATCCAAGGACAAAAATCACCTTTGATACTAACATTTTTTGTAATTATTCTAGAATATCTATCATGTAAGGTTTTATAGGTTGAAATTATATCAGTTAAGCAAGAATTAGCATCCTGAACTTCTCCGTAAGCGTTCAAATAGTTTTTAAATTCATCATTGATTTTCTGATGATCCACAATTGTTTTAACCAGAGTTGTTCGATGTTTTTCCTCTAATAATGTGAAAGATGTTAATACCATACAGTGATCACTTTGATCAGTCAATATAGTATCATTTCTAATTCGGGGCAGATCATCAATTCTACAAACAGTGTGATCCAGTATGTTTGAACTAATTGGTCTTGTGGGAATGGTATTGGAACACGCAAATCCATATGATTCTAAAAGAGGCCTGTACTTGACTACCACATTATTACTGAAAAGGTTCATAGGTATGTTGATATCACCGACCAGGAAGCACGATCTGTTCGAGTTAGTGTTATCTAATACATTTTCCAGTATGGCCAAAAAGCTGTTGACATCATATGATGGAGGTCGATAAAATCCATGAACATCATATAAACGTTTATTAATCGAGATTTCTATGTGAATGTGATGAAAGCCGTCGGTATGTGCATTAGATTTGACTGTGAAAGGAAGGTTACTCTTGACATACACTACTAGTCCGCCATTCGAGGCATCCCTACACGAAAAGATTGAGTTGAAACCAGGAATATTGTATAAAACTACGTTTTCTCTTTTTAACCATGTTTCACTTATACAGATAACATCAATAGAAAGACGACAAAGCTCAAGCATTTCAAGAATAGAAACAAATTTGTGTAGATCATTCATTCCTCTAATATTCCACTGCAAGACACGCAAGTGGATATTATTAGATTCAGTGAGAGGACAAGATTCATTATATTCGACAAAGTTTGCATGCAAGTAATTATTATGATTTGCCATTGTGAATTCTAAATATAAAACGATCAACGCAAGGACACTACTGTATACTAGGATATTTCACTAATTTCAAGACCTAACCTTTAGTTTTGAAGAAACATTTCGTTGAGGAGACAAAGAAGACGGACAGCCATTAACAAAACTCTTAAGGTCATTTCGACTTTTTATAACTGTAGGCCTGGACGATTCATCTTTTTTCACTAATACTGCTCCTTCTCTTCCTGCCCAAACATACTTAAGGTTCATTTTTTGCTTGCATATTGCGTACTTCATTTAGAAGCTCTAACGAAAGTGGGGTTAATTCATCTCGAATGGTTACATAAGTTGACTTCCCATTGAATAACATTGATTTGACAATTTCAGATGATGGTAGCCTTCCAAACCTCCTTTTACTAGCCAAAAAAGATTCTTTACCAGCCTTACTCTTGAAGACAATTCTAATGGGCACATGGCATTTAGTACTAGAGCTTGCTACGAATACTCGAGATGCAGATACAAGGGAATCAGGAGGAAGCACTGCGCCGATGCAATCAGAAACTTTGGTAACTATTTCAGAAACGTCTTCATTGGATTGGACTGGGATACCATGTATTATTGCGTTATTGGAGAGAGATTCCTTATTAACTTTGTCAGCGTTACACTCCAACTGATTTACGAGACACTTCAAAGATGACAACTCCCTTTTCATAACATCAACTTCTGACCTCAGCTGACAGTTTTCTACCTTCAAATTTTGAAAATCACGCACAATATCTTCAAACTTAGAAGAGAGAAACTGTTGCGAGTCTTCTATTGCTTTAGCGATTGTAGCGACTTCTGCTTTTACTTCATTCATTTGAACAGATACAGCAGTACACACCGATTTCTTCAGTTCGGAGCTAAGGTTATCGATTACAAGTGTGCGTTCAGTTTGCATATCAATTATTCTTTTGTAAATATTGGAGCATTCAGCAGTGCAAAAATACATATTACGCTTTAGCTTATTGATAGCAGAGCCAATAATGTTGCGGCATTTGAAATGGGCATTAGAAAAGCAGTAGAAGCACGTAATTAGTTTATCTAAATCATTTTCTTTTTGTTTACATTCCATGCAATAAGCAACATCCATAGATTTGTTCTCCGTCATTCTTGGTTTATGTACCTAGCTATGCTAAGTATTTACAAACGAAATAATAACAATGATAAAATTAAAGGTTCAACAACAATTTACGGCAACAACTCAAACATAAACACGTGTAAAGGGCGTGTAAAAATAAAGCATCTGCAAACACAGCACATCGAACAAATTAAAATCTGAAATCAAAAGACAATTTTCCTCAACACAAATTATCACGCTGTGGAATGCATTTCATTCACAACACAAAGACAAAACAAACAAGAAAACTGATACGTATCACTTAATTAACCATCGTAGGTAGAAAGGTCCCTTCACAACTACTGGCTGTTTGAGCCGTCTGTCGCTGGAACTTTCAATCCACTTTCGCTAAATTCTGCGGTTTTTACACCGCAACCATATGCCTACCCGCACTATTTTGCAATAGCTACAGGCAGCGCGATGGCCCTTGCCAGAGACCAGAGAAACCGATTTTCGCGTGCTACTTGTGGATTTACTCGAATCTCAGAATTCTGGATTCTTTCTACCCAATTTCGCCAAATTCTGCAGTTTTTACACTGCAACCACTTGCATACCTACAGACTACTTTGTGGCAGTTGTAAGCAGCGACGATGGCCCTTGCCAGAGACAAGAGAAACCACTTAGTGTGCTACTATTGGGTATACTCAAATCCAAAAATAAACAACAAGACTCTCACGAGCTCCCGTTATGGGGAACCTTACAATACCTTTATGACGGCGAACGAGTGATTGTTCACAGTATATCCACACACAATACACAAAACACCAAGTAATATACACTGCACAGGTGATGAATTGTGATGATCAAATGATAACGTAAATTTGATAATTTTATGCTTTAGATAACACAAATTCCAAATACACGACTTTATGTTTTAACAACCGGACTTAAACTACACTTTAAAATTTGGATTATGAATTAAACGAACAAATAACACTATGAATTTGTGAATAATTAACACTAGGTGCTTTTGCACCAACTACCAGAAACAGTACTGCCAGAGTTTTCTTTAAGTACATGTTTTGTTATTGTTGTACTATTGACTAACTTATCAAAAATAACACAACAGTTACAAGTGTTAAAATCAAAGCAACAATTCGATAATAATGACCTGTTCTTTTGATTTGTTCCATTTTTGTATACAGTTAGGACGGAAATTTCTGAACGAGTACTCTGAAAATTCCTTAAATAATATTCGGAAAAACATTTGGAAGTTTTGGAGGAACCCTTCGATACCCTGGAGTAATCTTCAAAAGAACTCCTAGAGCAATCTTCTTAGAAATTCCAAAAGTATTCTTCTGCGCAATTATTAAAATACTTGTCAAAATCTTTTGAAATTCCTGGAGAATTCTTCAGAAAAAATTCTCAAAGAAATTTTAAGATGAAATTCAGGACAAATAATCACGGGAAATTCTGAAGAAATCCTTGAAAGAATTCTGTTCTTAATTCTGAAGGAATTTCTAGAGGAGTCTTTGAAAATCTGTGAATGATTTCGTGGAAGATTTTATTTTTATATGCTCTTAAAATGAATTAAAAACTGAATATAGTACTTTTCGATCATTTAAAGTATTGTTACTCATGTTATTGGTGGGTTTGTGAAACAAAGTGAATAATTTTATATAATAAGTATCATAATTTACTTAGTTACAATTTTGATATCATAACGAATTTTGCTTTCCGATTATTATCAATAACATATCAATATCAAAATATGTTATTGAAATTATGTCCAAATTCACTGCTATTAAGTTGTTCTTGAAACTAACAAAACAAGTTATTAAAATGGTTTTCCAAGACAATTTTTTTGTTATATTTGTTATTTTGACGCTTATGGCAGACTATTTTATAATATAATATGTTATGTTAATAACTTAAAAATAATTCTATTATTCAGTTTTTCTCCCAAATAACACAGCTCCTTGTTCTGTTGTTATTCCCTTCTGCTCGGGGCTACGTGCAATTAGAATCAGAAAATTAATGGTTATGACTTAAACGATTTTAAAAACTTATGAGCGTGAAACCTCGGGGCATCCTGCTTTGCAGTTGTAGTGCATTATGCGAATAGAAAACGGGACAAGCCATAAAATTTAAGTTTATTGGACGCAGTGGCTTAATTTCCCTCAAGGAAGGAAAACAGTCAGGGTTTCAAAGCTTGTTAATTCAACAAAAAATCGCACTATTTCTGACGTAATGATTGACATATATGAGTTGTAGCGAAAGCACTAGCTCTCACATCCATGTGGTTTCAGAGAAAAAGTGATTTCACAAGTTTACGAAATAATTGTGCATTCGAATTGTGTGAAATTCAAAATTCTATGAATTAGATACCAATGCATTCATCAACCACACCACAATTCTATGTGGCTTGACCCATTTCTACCAAATCACTCGGTACAGTGATATCCCTGTATAGTTGGGCACCTAAACCACTAATGGTGGTTTCTAAATCACAGCGAAAATGCTTCACATACCTACTGCTGCGAACAGTTGACCTTAAAACTACCCTAGTCGAAACCGCAAATTGACAAAAGTTTCCCGATCATCCCAGCACACTCTGGAGGTACTGGCTGACTGGGTTATGATACCATTAGCGGACCCAATGTAGGAAAAGCACTCTCCACGTGCGTCTCACTGTATGACGTCCTCGCAGCATTTTCAACCGCCTCCGGTGGAATCGGGGTTGGCTGCATCTATTTGTGCGGAGGAAAAGAAGTAAAATGTACCATTGGAACATGACAAAGCTTGTTTTATCCCATCAAAATAAAACCTTTGAATTGTTTACAAGGTATACTTATTAATATTAAATACTAGGCATCTTACTGGTTGAATCAGTTCATTTTCCACGACGCGTTTTACCTTGCTCTCACCTAAATCCGCAACCTTGCGACCGCGCCACCGAAGCCACATACCACTTTGTCACAGACAGTCACTAGCTAGTAGAACTCCATTCCCACCGAAAAAGCGCACGCAGTCAGTCAGCCGGTGCCGGAGACAATGTTGCACATTATCCAACTCCAACCGACTGGCTGAATAACAATTGTCGCAAACGGCGATAAAACTGACGTCCGGGGTCGAATGCGCATTTTAAATGACCACATTTGCCCGGCCTGGCTGCTACCACCGCCATCGCACCGCATCGATGTTGTCACGTGTCTAGTCGTCAATGAAATTTATCCGCCCGGAATGACAACCCGGGCAGAAAAGAATTACAAAACAATTGCAAGTTTTACCATTCAAAAAGAATTACTGAATGGTAAAATTTGCCATTGGTTTGTTTGAAATAAGTGACAAAAGGGCAAAAATAATAACTGACATTGTTCTACGAAATAACTGAAGAATGTCAAATTTTGACATTACAATGGCAAACCAAGAACAAAAAAATTAAGGTTGAGAATTGCAAAATATACCATTATTGAGTTATTGAAAACAGGACAATATCAAAATTAGTTATTCGCCTGTTAACTATCAAAAGCTACCATTAGAATAACCAAAATTCAAATGTTGTCATTATGTTGTTCTTGATAAGTGCCAAACTGCGATGGTTCATCAAACTCGTAAGAGGTCAACAATATCTTACCAATTGCAAAATTTGTTATGATAGCAAAATAAGACATTCAGTAGTTATTCATCCAAATTTGATAAATGACAAATGAATGGCATACTTTGTTATGATATCATATTATGCTATTCACATGTTGTTTTAAGCTCTTAATGAAGAACTCATGAATGACAAAATAAGTTATGACAATAAAATTTGTTATTCTTTTGTTTTTGGTTTGCCATTCACCTCTACCCGGGAACTACCCATTCCCATTGGCACTGTCTGCCAAGCCAAGAGCTACCCGAACGAAGCTGTAATGTGTAATTATGCGAGTTGACGCGCGATGCGGCGATGTGATGAGGGTGTGACGGGACGCGACGGAGACGGATCACACTTCGACATCTGGCGAGACCGGGAACAATGTTGATTAAACCTTGGTGAATATTTGATAAGCTTTTTGTGAAATTAGATGCCAACGGCATCGCACTAGACGGATGATTAAATCCAGTCTAAATACGGTGCATAATCTCGTAGGCGCACTGATTTTGATTTAAATAATTGACAAACAAAGTGTAAAATGGCTTTCTTCAAAACGTAACATGATTCAAACAGCTTTCGGCTTATCATACGTTACTTTTTTAACCTTGTAATAACCACATGGTGTCCTTGTAGGTCGGCAATTACTTATGAGAAATCGATGCTTCCCATTAAAAACTGCTGTTATGCATGATGTCCGATTGATGACGAATCATTCGGAAAACCTAAGTATCTCTTCTATCATGAGACTCAGCCCTTCCACGTATTCCTTTAGGAATTCGTTATCATTTTTTCCGATTTTTTACTAGAAAGAAGATTTTTGCTGAATTTCAGCAAAATTCCCCAAAAGATTGCTCCTTACCTCACCTTACCTTACCTTACCGTTCAGACAAAGGCCTGAATGACCTCTGCTGTACATAGCAGCCGTCTCAATTTTATTCGGTCTATGGGGCTATCCATAAACCACGTGGTCATTTTTTGGGACTTCTCAAGGGTGATTAGGGGCATAATGGACACCCGGGGCGAAATGGACACCCCTGTTTTTGTCGAAACCGTTGACTTTTATGTTAAACTTTTAATGCATAAGTGTGTAAAGGAACAAGTCATGGCTCTATTTTTCAAAAGTACCATTTATATTGCTCCAAAATAACCAAAATATCATTGAAATTGAAATATGTTTTTCATATGATGAAATTCTTATAATTACGAGGCAGTAGCAAATAAGGTATTACGAGTGTTGGAGTGTGTCCACCATAAAGACAAGTGAATTTTTACCTTATCTACATGTATACAGGAGCTTCTTCTGAGGTTTCTGTTCTTCCAGGAATCCAAGAACTTTTATCAGTATTCCTCCAAAAACGTCTCCGGAATTCTTCCAGGAGCTCCTTCCGGGAATCTTTCAGTAACTACTTCTGGAATTGCTTCAAGAATTCCTAGAATTTCTTCTGGGCTTCTGCTAGGAATCGTTTCTGAAATTTCTTCAGGAGCTCCTTAAAGGATTCCTTTGAGAAATCTTGTCGAAATTGTTCTGAGGAATTCTTCTGAAATTCTTTGCATTGGGGATTTCTTCAGGAACTCTATCTAGGATTCAACAATGAACTCTTTTTTGGTTCCCTTCCGTTTGGAATTCCTGCAGATCCTTCTGGAGTGCTCCCAAAAGTTCATTCTGGAATTATTGCAGATGTTTCTAAAGAGTTCCACCAAGAATTTATTTCGAGAAACTTCTCCTGCAGTTTTCATTTATGACATTCCTCATGAAGTTCCCACAGGAATTCTATGTGAGAATACTCCAGGAAGTTCCTTCGGATTTCCCTTCAACAGGAGTTCCCGGAGGAATCTCAGATGGAACCTTTGAGGAATATTAGAAGACATTAAGAATCACAGAAGAGAATTCTACGGGAATGCTAAATGAACCCCCGAAAGCATCTCATTAGGAACTCTCTAGGAATCCCACACACTCAATCTTGAATTGCCTCTTCGATACTTTTTTGACGCAAATAGAACAGCAGAATTATTTCGGTAACTCCAGTAATGGGTTTTACTGAGGCTCAGTGCCCAGCTAACACAAAGTCTTATATGATGTTGCATAGGATGCTAAAGTGGAGGCCATACAGGGGATAGACAAAATGATCGGGACAGGCAAAATTTTCACTTTTCCAAAAATGTTCAACTAGCTGTAACTTTTCGAAAACTGCATCAAATATTCTCAAATTTTCACTGTAAGTTCATCAACTAATTGTGCATCAGTGGACAAAATTTGGAAAAGATCGGGCTATTCTACATGAAATTAAAATGATTCTAGAAATAGGTTTAATTATCCGATAGCCAACTTTGAGCTGTTATATCTCCGGATTCAATGAACCGAATGCAATTATATTTTGACCATTTAAGACTTATATAATGAGCTCTGAAAAACGTTTGACACAACTTTAAATTATTAACAAGAGAAAAAGTTTTAGCGATTTTATTTATTTATTGATTTTTTACTAAAATGGTCTTGTTTCAATATTCAACCCAATACTTTTTATATTAATTGAAGGCTATGTTGTTACTTTCCTTCAAAACATATTTATATTAAAGACAATTAGAGGGAATTTAAATAAACTATTATTAGCATCTTGAATTTTGAAACGATGTTGAAATTTTAGGAAAATTGGTGTTTTTCTAGGAAAATTAACTAATCGTAATAACTTTCTTCCGTATAAATAATTTTAAGTTGTGACAAAAGTTTTTCAAAGTTCATTATATAAGTTTTAAATAGTCAAAATTTCTTTGCATTCAGTTCATTGAATCCGGAGATATAACAGCTCAAAGTTGGCTATCGGATAATTATACCTTTTTTTTTAAGAATGTTTATAACTTCGTGCAGAATAGCCCGATCTTTTCCAAATGTTGTCCACAGATACACAACTAGTTGATCAACTTACAGTGAAAATTTGAAAATATTTGATGCACGTTTCGAAAAGTTACAGCGAGTTGAACATTTTTTGAAATGTAAAAATTTTGCCTGTTCCGATCATTTCGTCTATCCCCTGTATGCGTACATGCTTTCATTTACTCGCATGTAAAGTGTGCGTATATCGCCTCCACTTTTGCATCCTATGCAACATCATATACGATTATGTGTTTACTGGGTGTTCACCAACTGGAGGAAAAGATAAACAATCAACTTTTGCTATGTTCAGCTGTTCTATTTTCGTCAAAAATTTACCATACCGTAAACCGATGTCAAATTGATCAGCGGGGTGAAATTGATCATTTGGGTACTACAACTACATTGTAATTGCATAGCAGGAACTTCTTAGCATCGCAATGATCTCAAACTTCTTATCTCATCTAGTTCATAGATGTCTAGAGATGAGTTTAGACTTTTATTTGTTTAGAAAAAAGTTAATTTTGCATTACTTTTTAAGGAATTTGCAGCCCGAGCAGAGGAAAATATCAAAATAATAACAACGGAATCACAAAACCTGTTTTTATATCTCGGTTTGTTATTACTAACTTATTAAGTCGTCACCGTTCCATAACATGTTCTGTTGGGCAATCTTATTTTGTTATGATCGTGCTCTTGGTATATTTTCTTTAACCCTCGAGCGATCGCGCTGTTGTATTTTGTACAACACGTTGAAAAAATCTCGCTTTTTGTTCTCAGCATTAGCGTGGTGCTGACGCAGGTAGTCAACCACGCGAGTTACGGAAGGTTAAATTACATTTCAATAACATGTTTTGTTGTAGCACAAGTTCAGTTATTATTGTGTCATTGAGACTAGTACAAATATTTGATCATTAATATTACAACATAACTAGCTTTGCAATCAAAACTACACCATTCGAGATTTTCGTTGTTCACAGCATTCCGTGAGGAACTGTAAGAGAAAATATTATTTTGTCATCAGTTCCTCTACTTACTGACATTACGTTACAGTGCCAACTTATCAGCCTTTTGTTTTTTAAGCACTTTGAAAAGTAAACCTGTTTTTTGTACCAGTTTCAGTTAGGTATGAATACGAAAATAGAGAGTGTAATAGAGTGTAAGCTATTTTATGAAACGTTTCTGATTATTTTCAGACATTTTATTTTTATTGGTTTCACTGCATCGAGCCCACTTAGATTAACTAGGATAAATATGTCAATCAATGAGGTAATAATGTAAATTAATCTAATAAACAATGAACCACCTAATAATAAAGGGTTTCAAAACGACGGTAGTTTTTCATCGTAAGTTGTTTGGAAAATAAACGAGAACTATTGTTTGTCTCTGTTTCGATAAGAAATCGCTTGTGACAACAATAGCGTCCCAATTATGAATGAACCATTTAACAATAGTTCCTTTCGTTGCGTATCCCATATGGGACTTTGGAGGAGTTCCTATCCGGAACAGAAAAAAAGCAAATTTTGTTTTCAGATTGTTATCAATAACGTATTCATACCAAAATTTGTTATTGAAATATTTTCAAAATTCGCTGAAAATAACTCTTTCCGCTACTCAGTTATTTTTCCAAAATAACACATTTTATTATGCTTTTGCTATTCACTTCTGATCGGGAGTGTATTTTTCACTAAGCTGAAATCATTGACAGCAAACAATCGATTGCCACTAAGATTTTCCGTAATTTTTTTGTTTTAACATTTTTGTGGAGCCTCGGTTAGAAAGTTATGCAGCTATTCTAAATGTGAATAAGTTAAAAAAAAGTTCTTTTTTGACGAAAAAGTAGTTTATTATAACAGAAATCACTTATTTCAAAGGAAGTTGCCTACCTTTAGGCGTTAAGGGGGAAGTCTCAAAATTTAATTTGCATTTTAAGGGTCAAATTCACTAGTTGTAAGATTTTTGACGTGTTTTTCGGGTTAAGAAGAGCAAAATTAAGTGGATAAGGATTTTTTTTTCTTTTTAATCGATGGTTGATTGTATACTGATCAATTTCGCCCCAAAGTGGAATCTTCAAATTTTGTTTTTTGAAGTAATTTAACTAAAAAATTAAAGTCAAACGATGACAAAGACCGCCAGCTAAGAGTTGTGTGCTTAGCTAGTAGTGCTGCCTGGGCACTGTCGTCCTTCTGACTTCAGCTAGATTGAGGAGGTACGTCCCTAGCGTCTGTTCACCAAGGAGCGCGGCCGAAACAGCGTCTCTTCTGGCATCCAGCGGCTGAGTATGAAATGCTGTATCGCGTCAGCTATACCTAAGAAGGCAGCCCCTTCAACGCAATGTAGACAGAGTGGAACAAACTATTTTTAAGCAAACTTTATCATAAGAAACTGTTGATCAGCTTATTCTGTTAATTGGGTAGCCTGCTGAAACACACAGAAAAGCAATAGTTGAGTAAACGGATTGATTCAAGGTAGGAGGTGGCATGGAAAGCTTGGGATCAAGTATAACAGAAACGTATTTCACATGATCAGTCACATTAATTTCAACACCAAAGAGACGAGTAGTTCAAAGGCTATTATAACGATTTCACCTTTCCATTAAAACAACGTGTTTTACTCGGATTTACTGAGAAGCCATATTGGCGACACCAATCCTTAACTGCCAGAAGAGCGCTTAGCATCACGCCAAAAGCGGCTATACACTACGCATTAGAGCGAATCACCTCTCTTCCCTCTGATCAATATTTCATTTTTACGGATAGTCTCAGTTCAATTGAGGCTATTCGTTCAATGAGGCCGGTGAAGCACTCCACGTATTTCCTAAGCGAAATACGAAAATTTCTGAGTGCTTTATCGAATCAAGCATATAATATCACCTTGGTTTGGGTCCCTTCGCATTGCTCGATTCCGGGCAATGAGAAAGCGGACTCGCTCGCCAAAGTGGGTGCTATGGAAGGCGATATTTATGACCGTCATATCGCCTTCAATGTTTTTTTTTTTCGATTGCTCGTCAGCATGCCTTGGTCAGTTGGCAACAAAAATGGGATGCAGGAGAATTGGGCAGGTGGTTACATTCAATTCTCCCACAGGTATCGAAGACGGCGTGGTTCAAGGGGTTGGACAATGGACATGGGTCGAGATTTTATCAAGATAATGTGTCGTTTTATGTCCAATCACTACTCCCTGGGCTCGCACTTCTATCGAATAGGGCTCACAGATAACAATCGCTGTAGCTGTGGTGCTGGATATCAAGACATCAACCATGTTGTGTGGGAATGCCCCGAATACGGTATTTCCAGATCCGATTTATGTGCATCCCTCAGGGCCCGAGGGAAACCAGAAAAGGAAGACATTAGAAATGTGTTGGGTAAACTTGATCTTGTGTACGACTTCTAGAAACAAACTGAAGTCTGCGTTTGATACCCCCCTCTTGTTGTTCCACTTGTCCACCTCGTGTCCCTTCGAACCCCGTTTGTTTGTATCGTTACAGGTTGTTTGTCCACTCTACGTTTGACCAGCAGCAACTACGTCACGCCATGCTGCTGAGAATCAACGAAAAGCCCCATAATCCCATCTCTTCCTCAAACTCTATTGATCCCCCTAACCTCGGCAAAACCGCGAGTTTTACGGTTCCTCAAAGCTAACCTAGTAGATAAGTCACAAATATGAAATTCTCGTTTCAAAATGAATTCGGCTCAGTTTTGCCTGATGGCGCATGAGCCTTAAATAAACGATTAAGTAAAAAAAATCACGCCAAAAAGGGTGATGATGGACATACTAACTAACAATAATGTTAGGTACTTGTTGGAAAAACTGTAGAAAACCGTCGTTTTTGGATTGCTTTAAGGTGAATATATAACGAAGCCACACCTCGAATTTTCAAGAGCACAAATCTGAAGAACCAAAAGACGGACCCGCTGGTGGTGACTAATCGATCAACTTTTCAGCGCAAATCAACCCTCGGTTCTTCAGATTTGTGCTTTTGAAAATTTGAAGTGTGGCTTCGTTATATATTCACCTTGGGCTTCGTGGCCGAGCGGTTAGCGGCGTCAGTCGTTTAGGTGTCTCGTAAGCCTCGGAGTGTGGGTTCGATTCCCGCTCCAGTCGGGGAAAACTTTTCGTCAAACGGAAAATTCTCCACTAGGCCACTGGGTGTTATATGTGTTGTCCGTTGTCTAATGTTGTAATGTTCAGTCTGTAGTGACCGAAAGGTCGAAGACGGTGTAATTGTCTTTTTTTAAATAACGTATTTGCTGAGATTGCACATAAGTGATGACAAGACTCCCCTTTCAGAGCATCCGCAAACATACAGATTCTTGATCGCTGCTTGACGTTAAATCGAGAAGAAATGTTGTATGGTGAATCTTGTTTTTAATACTTGTAGATATACCATGGCTCCGATCGGCTTCCAACATGGCATCCAATAGAACGTTATCAAAAGTATCCTCGATATTTAAGGAAAAACTCAAACAAGATTGTTTTTGAGTTATTGTGTTCTCGATAGCGTAAACAACTTCGCGTTAAAAAGCCTCTCTCTCTCTCTTCTTGGCGTAACGTCCTCCTGGGACAAAGCCTGCTTCTCAGCTTAGTGTTCTATGAGCACTTCCACAGTTATTAACTGAGAGCTTCCTCTGCCAATGACCATTTTGCATGTGTATATCGTGTGGCATGCACGAAGATACTCTATGCCCAAGGAAGTCAAGGAAATTTCCTTTACGAAAAGATCCTGGACCGACCGGGAATCGAACCCGTCACCCTCAGCATGGTCATGCTGAATACCCGTGCGTTTACCGCCTCGGCTATATGGGCCCGTTAAAAAGCCACAGTGGGTTATTCAGATTGGTAGGCTTGTTGCCAGATGAACATCACGGATGAGTTGACGTTCTAAGCATTGTGGAAGGAAAAAAGGCCAAATTTATGGGTTTGAAGTTCTGCTTTTTCATACGACGTACGGTCCACTTTCGGAAGAAATTCAACAGTAATATCTCGCCAGGGTTTGGGAATAAACTCAGTAGCAAAACTGAAAACAAATATTTTTGTAAATTATGTTTGAGATATTCAAATCCCTTCTTGAGCAAAATAGGATAAATTCCATTTGCTAGCAAATGAATGTTGAAACGCATTATCAATGCGAATCGTGAAGAAGGATATCTCATTTAAATATAGGTCAGATTAAAAGTTTGTGCCATGAATATCTCAATTCCATTAACAATACATAAAATTGATGCATTCATACATTCAATTTTTATGCGCTCACCGAAAACATATTTACATGTATATATATATTGAAAGAAACACATTTATAATACTACTAAGTGTTAAAATTAAACCGAACACAGACACCTCCGCAGTTGGCACCAACGTCAGTATTATCCTGCTTAATTGGATGATTTATTGAATTAATTCTTTCCTCCGCGTTGATTTTCACCTGTCGGCATCATCGGTTGAAACTCTATACACTTCTTGATCGGAATGCGCGGAAAATGTCTCTTCCGAAAAAAAAAACACCCCTACCCTGGTTCGGATGACTGCAACACTACTCCACTACTCCACTCAATTGTGGGGGAGGTTGAATAAATGATCCTGCAAAAGGTGGAAAACATGCTTCATTGCCCACATACAAGGTCGAATTTAATTAACAAGAAAAAACACGAAACCGAAACCGCCCTCGGCTGTGTAGTTTACCAGCCAGCCGAACCAAATGCCAGAACCAGAACCAGATGAAAAAAAAAATGTGCGGCTGATTGGACCCCAGCTTAAATGTGTGCAGCGGTATTTGAGAGGGGAAGCAGAGGAGAGTGCGGGGACAGGAACCTGAAACTATACTCGTTCTGCATATCCGATTGCGGTGGAACAATATAGGATCCACTTTTTCCCGGTGATCAACTTTGATTGTCCAAGCTTGGCTTGCCGAACTGCTCTGGTGAACTATGGGTCAGAAAGTCGTGAATCGCTGTTGGAAAACACTTTGCATGTTAATATCAAATACAGTTTGGGAATCAGTTTTATCGTCATGATTTGGTTTGTGAACCACAGTGCAACCGCTATCGGAGACGCAGCCCGGAGTGTATCAATTTATTCACCGCTCAGCCACGCACAAAACACCAAAACGTGGCATATCAACCGGGCACGAATTGACCATTATTGTATATCGATAAAGAGCAACTGCCGCCGCCACTGTGCCCCGCGAAGCTCAATTTCAACAGCAGGTATGCATTTGCTCTGGGCTAACCCCATCTGGCTGGTGGGGCAGAAGTGGTTGATATTCGATCGGTGTAGTGCGCTTATGCGCGTCGTTAGTTTGTCTAATTGATACGCCAAAGGTGGAACCAATTGTCGAGCAACAATTGTTCCATTGAAATGTTTTTCGACGAAAAATATTTGTATTCCCGCGATGTGTTGTTTTTGTTTTGTGTGTTTCGATTATACAATATTTGAATGGAGCAACAACCATGGAGTTTCACGTGAGTTTACATTACGAATGGGCTAACGAGTTACCGTACTGGTGAAACAAAATGGGAAACAATCATGAAAACAATTTCACGAATCCAAGTCATTCCATTCCAACATTATTTTTATGAATAAATTATCAATTATGTTTTTCTTCGGAGGCTACAGAATAGTTTTGCCGAAAGAGTAATGTTTACTGTAAAATGGTTCCGCACCCCAGAACAAGTCTTTTTTGCTATTCTCGTACACCAAAGTGTACTGGAATGCTAAATGTTCACTCAAGAACCCTGATTAATCCACCTAGTGGCCGTGGAATATGTTTCATGATCTTTCCGTCGACGTAAGCCGAAGTGTGGATCCTGAGAATACTTTATTTAGAAAAGCAAATTTTTTAGCAAAGCCGTCATCTAATTTAGGAATTAATTGATGGTAGGGTAACCTGGGCTAAACGCACCCCCGGGGTAAAACGCCCTCACGCTATTTCATTTTAAAAGTGAAGTTCCATCCGATGCAAGCAAACTAGACGTAAATTTGAGCCGGACAAGCCGAAGAACGCAAAGAATATCCTAATGAAAAGCGTGGAAAACGATGATTTTCCACATTTGAAAAGATTGTCTAATTTGGAGCGCACACAAATTAAGCAATTGCGCGCTGATTATATGGAATCAACCCATGAAACTACCACGCGCCTCCTTCATTTGCTGCTGGGAAGGGTTTGATGGAGCCCCTTGGTATTTCACAACAAGTCAAAGCGGGAAATGCCAGCGGGCGTTTTGCCTCACCCAAAAAGGCGTTTTGCCTCCTGCAGTTTTCCGGCACCTGAAAAGTAACACTTTTTTGAGTTGTTTATTTGAATGGGAAATTTTGTGGCCACGCGGGCCAAAAGTTGAAGTCTCTTAGGTGATTGAGTAAACTGCTATGCAAGGCAGAATACAACCCTCAAATAAACATCATTTGAGGCTTATGACCTCATTACTTTGTCGAGGCGTTATGCCCCTCTTTCCCCTAACTACCATCCGCCTTCTACACCTTCCATTTGCTGCCGTAAATAGTAAGATGGAGCCGCCTGGTATTTCATTAGAATTCAAAGCGGGAAATACCAGAGGTCGTATTGCCTCACCTCAAGGTGCGTTTTGTCCCCAACAGTTTTTCAGCACCCAAAACGTAACACTTTTTTAAATTGTTAATTTTATTCGGTAAAGTTGATATCACGCAGACCAAAAGTTGGCGTCCCTTAGTCAAATAAGTGAACTATCTTTCAAAACGTAAGACACCCATAAAATCATCTAAATCTAAGTTATAGGGCCACGTTTGCTTAGGGGTGCATATTACCCCACCTTCCCCTACATATTCCGACGTTATGTTCAACGACAAGACAGAGCTGAATAACATCAGACTTATCAGTACTTGACCACCTTCACTATTACTGAAGGCCACCCAATATCAAGACCATTAACAGCATTGCTAGGATACAACTTTATTGCTATATTTTATTAGTCTTGGTGACATAATTCATGTATAATTAAAACAACTTATGAGAAAAACAAAAAAAAATGGAGTGCGCAGCCAGTCGCACCCAAATTTTGCGCAGTAATTTTAGACGCAAAAAGGGAATTGAAAAAAACTTCAACTGTTCGGTGTTAATGTGATCAAAAATCCCCGATTTGATTTATCGCCTGCATTGATTTTGTCCACTTTCATAATTCCGGCAAAGCACCCAAAACTGGTTCTGCAACACTCCCAGTAGTCTATAAGATCACAGAGGTCTAGGTCTAGGAAACAGTTCCTAGCTAGTCATCCATCAGATTATCAAACAGTCACAATTTTGAAGTGTCGCATCCAAGGGTTTGGTTCGCTTTTATGTTTGACCACTTCCTTCGGGACACCCGGAACTGGTTCTGAAACTCTACCGGTAGTCTCTATTACACTGAGCCTATTTTCTGATGCTAACCGTTAACTAACCTGAGACAATTTTCTTGCTGACCGTTCATCTGGTTATCACAAAAGCCGCTATTTGGTTTGGTTCCCTTTTACATTTTACCACTTCCATCGGGATACTCTTCTAGTAGGGTAGGGTAATCTCTAATGTATTTTGAGCCTATTTTCTTGAAAACTGGTCATCAAGTTATCAATAATCCTTGATTAGATGTATCGCATGTATGGGTTTGGTTTACTTTCACATTTGATCACGTCCGGTGCGATACCCGGAACCGGTTACATGACACAACCGGCTGTCCCAAATATGGTCTTAGACTATTTTCTTGCTAACCGTTTATCAGGTTACCTAAATACCAAATTGATGTATCGCGTGCTTGGGATAGGTTTTTTCTTACATTTGATCACTTCGGATGGGATACCCGGAATCGCTTCCGGAATACTAGCGGTTGTCCAAAATATGGCCTGAGATTATTTTCTAGCTAACTGTTCATCACGTTACCTGAAAAACCGTGAATTGAGGTGTCGCATTTTTGGTGGTCGGCGCACTTTTATATTGCAGCACTTCCGGTGGGACACCTGGAATCGGTTCTGTAACACAAGTAGTCTCTAATGTGGTCGGAGCTTTTTGCTTTCTAATCGTTCATAAGGTTATCGCGAAAGCCGCGATGTGAGGTGTAGCATGCATGAGTTTGGTTAATTTTTATATTTGGCTACTTCCGACGATACATCCGAAACCGCTTCCGGATCACTACCCGTTCAGATATGATCTGAGACTATTTTTCCGCTTACCGTTCATCAGGTTTTTGAAAATCCCGCTGTTTGACGTGTCGTTTGCACGGATTTGGTGCCCTTTTATATTTGGTCACTTCCGATGGGACACTCGGAACCGGTTCCGGATCACTATCGATCAAGATATGGTCTGAGACTATTTTCCTGCTAACCGTTCCTCAGATTATCAAAAATGCCGCGGATTGACGTGTCGCATGCACGGGGTTGGTTCACTTTTATATTTGACCACTTCCGGTGGGATACCCGGAACCAGTTCGAGATCACTACTGGTTCAGATATGGTCTGCGAATATTTTCCTGCCTACGTTCATCTCGTTTTCGAGAATGCCGCGGTTTGATGTCGTAGGAATTGGTTTGTTGCATTTTCATATCTGCCCCCTTCCTGGGGTACTTGTCCGGAACACATAAATGGTGGCAATAACTTCAGAACGTCTGGACCGATCCGTACCATTTTCAATAGGAAACACTGGGACCAAATTCCGCGTCGAATGAACCGTCGGTCATTAAAATCGCTTGAGGTTTACTGTCAAAAAGTGATTTGAGTTTTTTTGTACACACACATGCTCACACACACACAAACATATATACACACACATACATCACCTCGATTTGTAAATGTTTGCAATATGAATATCTTTGGTACGGAGAAGATCTCCGGGTTCAAAAATGAGAACCAAAATGTTCAAGATGGCGGCCCAAACTCCAAGATGGAGGTTGTTTTAAGGAGTTTTAGGCTCTCAAGCGATGCAATATGGGTATGTTGTGTATGGCCTAGAGTACAGAAATGATGATCAGAATATTCAAGAGGGCGGTACAAAAGCAATAAGGGGGACCACAACTCGAGATGGCAGCTATTTCATGAAGATTTGGGCTGAATAACCAAGCAATCCAAAGTAGGTATATTTGGTAAGCAGAAAATGTCCGGAGTCCAAAAATGGCGACAAAAATATCCAATATGACGACCCAAAATCCAAGATGGCGGTTGTAATAATGAGTTTTAGCCATTCAGTTTGAGTATATTCGGGTAGAGAAATTGTCTGGAGTTCAAAAATGGTGACCAGAAGATTGCGGTTCAAAATGCAAGATGGAATTTCAGGTTCTAAAACCATGCAATATAGATATATTTGGCATGGGGACCAAAATACCCAAAAAGGTGGCCCAAAATTCAAAATGAAGAAGTTTTTGGGCTCTGAAACCATGCAGTATAGAGATAATTTGGTTTGGTTTGTTAAAAAAAAAATGTCGACCGCATATCCAAAATGGCGGCCGAAAACTCAAAATGGCTACTGTTTCATAAACTTTTAGGCTCTGAAATCATGCAGCGTAGGGGTAATTTAGTATGGGGAAAACGTATAGAGTCCAAAAATGGCGACCCAAGCTGGCGGCCAAAGTATCCAAAATGGTAGCTGTTTTGAGGAATTCTAGGCTATGATATCATGTAATACTAGTACACAGTAATGATTCGATTTTATCATTGTGTTTGCGCGAAAGACCTTAATTTTTAAATAACTTTCTCACATTTGAAGTTAACTCTCCCTACTCTTCTTTGAGATGAATATTCAAAGCGCGATTTGCAGTACTAAAGTCTTGTAAACGTGCGGAGATGTTGTACAATGTTTAAAACCCTAAGGATTTCTCGAAGGCACGAGAAAGGCACCATCCCCTTATTAAGCTAGGTGGATCAATTATGTTTTTTTTTCAGGCCCAAGAAGTGTGGGGTTGGGAATCGTTTCCTATAGGCAAAGTAGAAGACATGGACTACAAAATCGACCCACTACACATTTCCCATCAAACAAACCATTCATTATGCGGTCGTAAATAAATCATAATTGTACAAAATGCTTGCGACTTTTTGTATTTAAACTACCGTAATCCGGGGTATCATTGATCAGCGGGGTAACATTGATTGGCTTGACCGACCTCAGGAAATGTTCAAACAAGCATTTTACATTGAATCAGTTTCTGCTTTCGAATGGTATATCGTAATCTGCTATCATTTAGCTGTTAAATGACATGCAATTCATTAAAATTGAATTTCATAGACATTGAAATAAATCGATTTTTCCATAACTGTGTTTCGTAACGTAATGAGATACATTGTCAAACATTCATGCTTGGCGTGAATACTAGATACAATATAAGGTTTGAAATCACTGTATTACTTCAATAAAAATATCCTAGGGTTTGATTTAATAAACGAAACTTTAATAAAAATACTCTTTTTCAGTAAAATATACAATTTATTAAAAGTCGGCTATCAGTTCCTTAAGCCATTGCCTATTTTTAGGCGTTATTCATGGTTTAGAGAATCTTAATCCTAAAATAACTTAAAAAGTACATAATTTGTAAGAACTTGGACAACATATTCGAAATCAGCGACCCCGAATTTAGTAAGTAAGGGTATTTTCAACACAAATGAACATTGATCACTGACATGATCAACACAATCAAAAATTAGATTAAAAAACCTATTTAAACATGTTTTAAAGTTTTACAATACTTTTTCAAGTAGCTTAACACATGTTCAGAGGGCCAGTACTTGTTTTGAAAATATAAAACATGTAAAGTTTGCTTTAACAAGAGAATTATTCAAGAAAGATCGAAAATTCTGATCAATGTTACCCCGGATTACGGTACATGCTTTGCATGCATTTGTAAGAAAAATAAACCGAAAGTTCAACCCAACATTCCCAATTTGCTTTTCCATTCAAAATCAGCTGTTTACCAGGCAGTTACTGCCTATAACCGATTCCCACAATTTCTCTCTTCTGAAGCAATCTGAAAGATAGTGGCAAAACAAGTGCATGGTAAATCCTATTGCCGACATCCAATTACGTGCGTTTTCCGTCCAAAGTGCTATATAAAAGCGTATTGCATGAAAAAAAAACTAAAACTAGATTAAACGCCCACCCTTCTTCAGCTACATGAACTAGATACTCCCCAACTGAGGAAACCCTCCTCCTCCTTCTTACGCGTTTGCAATCCGGTTATGTATGTGTCACTAACATGGACCCTATGCTGCTAGCTGAGGAACACCAACCACAAGCAGCCAGCGGCACTTTAAAAAATAAGTCATCCACTCCGGAAAACCACTTGAAAAAACAACTTTCAAGTGAAAGTACAGTAGATATAGTGCTGCTGGCTGCGTGAATCACAAACCCTTGTACCTACGCTGCGCTGCTAGTAGAAGGTAGGTCCGTTCCGACTGTGTGTAGTTCTTGTTTGCTTCCCGGTCCTCATCCAGCAGCGCCAGTCTTAGACGACGCCCGAAAACTTTTGCTTTCTGCGGTGGTTGAGTTTTCAGTGACGAGCCCCAATGCGGGTCTAAGAGAGGAGCTGCAAGCGGGCAAGCCGCCTTGTCTACGATGACTGCTGCGCGAGTGGGAGGCGGACTCACTTCAGACTTCAGCTCGACAAACACATAACTGTTGAATGAGACACATTATATGTGTGTAGTTTCGAAAGAGAGTTGGCGATATGAATGAAGTCTCTGCGTTATGCTCTGTATAATTCAATCTTTTCACCTCCCCTTCCGACGCCGTGTGTTCTTCTCCGTAGGAGTGGACAAGCAAATACAGAGAATTGGAAATCTGGTCTGCTACGCAGCAGAACGGTGGCTATTTGGTTGGTTAGATGCAATCCCAGAGGTCCAGAAAAAATAACCGAATGCAGGACGACTTCCATGCAAAATAATTTAAACGGTCAATTACTCTTTAATCCGCTCTAAGCTCATACACGCTGCTGGCTGACTGCTGCTCATCTTCGCAAGCACGATTCTGGTTCTGCGGTGCAAAGCTGTAGTTCTGTTTGAGGATATACTCGAGCAGACCAGTTATTTGTATTTTAGAATACATATGTGTTGAGAAATCATGTTTTTCGAAAAAGACCTGTTTTTTTGTATTGTTTTGTGCCTGACAAATTATGCGTGATAGTGAAGAAAAGTGACGAGATGCTGAATTTTCCATAGTCGTAGATGATAATTTTAAAGTTTAGTAATGCCAAAGGCAAAAACGGCCTACAGTATGTACACGGTCGGGGTCTCTTATTGGCCTTGTGGATAAGGCTTTGGATCGTCATTCCGGAGACGGCGATTCCCGTTCGGGTCGGGAACTTTTATCGGCTTTTCTGGGCATAATGTATAAAGAACACTAAGTTGAAGAGAGTTGGGAAAAGTTCACCATGTTGCAGCTTGCTTCGTCACTGGAAATTCTACCCACGAACTTGTCTGCACTTACAAAAACTGCTGACTGCTGTCATCTCGCTATTTTTTTTTTTTGTTGGGATTTGAACCACTGCGACCATTACTTTGATCTATTGTGGTAGTCATCTCGCTATGCTCTACAACAAAACGTTCCCCGACTATATTCCTGCACCACTTTCCAATTGTTGATAAGCACCAGATACGTTTTCTGGTGTCCTAAAGGCAGTTTTTACCCCTGCATCCAGTTCTAAGTAGTGTCTGATTCCTCCATTGCTAGCATGTTGACTGCTTCTAAGGACTCACCAATTGTTATGATGTTGTCCGTAAAACCAACGCCATTCCGCCTGTCGGTAGCTCCAGTGTTTCGTTGTACATTGCGTTCCACAACGTTGGACCTAGGATAGACCCCTGTGGGATGCCCATACTTATCTGAACGTTCCTTCTACCCTGAACTGTAGCACAGATTCCTGTTGTCAAAGTTGCTGCTAATAACTTTACAGAGACATTCAGCAACCTTCATCTTAAAAGACACAGACACGTTTAATGCTTCCAGTGAGCTGTTTGCTCTTTGAAGGAAGCACGACTCTAGACAACAGACTAGCATGCAACGCCCAGTGGCACAGCTGAAAACTTTTCCTGACAGCTGCGGCGGGAATCGAAACAGCGCTTCTTAGCACGATGCGACTAAAGGCATGGTGACATTAGCCACACGACCACGAAACCACACGGCTGTACTAACAACTTCTTGGATGCAGAGTGTACGGTGGACGCGTCGTGGGTCGAGTCGGTTCCGAATTTTTCGGCGCTAGTTCTCAATACACTTTTAGTTGATAATAAATATTTTCTTTCATTTTTTGCATTTACACAAAAGAGTGAAAAGTGTTAGTTCGGGCTTGCCGGTCGAGAAAAAAATCCGGGCGCCGACAAGTGAGTCGCGTTCAGTGTATTTCTGTGTGGAATAGACTAAAGGTTTCTGCTCCCTAGTGGAGTGGAGACGCACGATAGAATTTTCTTTTTGGCTAGTTTTTGCGTCGAAAAGTGGTCGGTTGTTAACGGCGGCGGTTTGTGTAGATTGATCCATTGTCAAATCATATCACCAACCATAGGTGACTCCCGGACTGACAATGTACCTTACCCTACTAACAAAAAAATCCTTCCTGAGACAAACGTGGAGATGCAGCGATTCGCGGTCTTTATAACAACGTTTGTTTTACTAACATTCCCTCCCATCCTCGATGACCGTAAGGGCGTGGCCGGCGCCGTTATTGACCTTATTAAAGTTGAGAGCTCTCGAACTGTGTACATTGGGAATAGTAAACTAGTCCCAAGCCCTATTCATTGGTTCCTTGTACAGTTTCGATTGCTCTGGTCAATCACGGAGTAGCAACTACGAATTGTGCGGTCATCTATGCTCATGCTCATGTGCTAACAACTTTTTGGATCGAATCTATCGTTGACTACCGTTTTAGACATTCGAATTACATCCCTGACAAACCGTACTCTTCTTCAAAGAGAGCCGTCAGCCTTTTGAGGATAACCCTCGACAGCAGTTAGCCGAACGTATCCGGCAAGAGCATCGACCGGGACAAACCTTATAACCAAGGGACTTTCCCGGATTCGGAAGCAGTAATAGTTTTTGTCTATTCCATTGAGATGGGGCAGCTCTTGACCTTAATATAGACAGATCCGTAGTGACGTCTGGAACACGTCTGTTTCCTCGCCTGCGGCACCAGGCTCGTGTTGTGGGAACAATCATTCTACGATAACTTTCGGCTTCTCATGGGCATGTTTCAGTGGGTACCGCTGGGCCTCTGATTTTAACCAACGTGACCCTGTATACCAGTTTTGGACGAAGACCGGCATTCTTCCCCATTCAAACTATAGTCATATTGCAGACCTTGTGAAACAACGCACAGCTTGGGTTTTCTTATTACAAATTTTGAATTCTGGACATATTTTCAAACAAAATATGCCCATAGAGCAAGAATTGAAAATCCTATAAAATAGGCAATAACCATTATCTTGGACTTTGGACCGCTATCTTGGATACTCTGGTGGACTCCGAACATATTTCCCATACCAAATACACTTATTTTGCATAGTTTTAGAGCTCAAAATTCCTTTAAACAGCCACCATCTTCTGTTGACGCGATCAAATTCTTATTTTTCCATTCAACGTTGACACATCCTGCTATCAATTTACACCTTAGGAATCTGAAATGGTACGATTTGATGAGATCGCTTAAGTTTTGTCTATATTTTGTTCTCTTTCGTATATGAGAACTTAGACCTATTCGTCACTATTGTCCATACCTAACGTTTATCAGGCCATTAAACAAAGCCACGATTTAATTTTTCACATGAACGTTGGTTCTGCTACACAACAGCTAGTCTCTAATGTAATCTTAGGCTATTTTCTTGCTAACCGTTCATTAGATTATCAGAAAATCTGCGATCTGATGTGTCGTATGTATGGGTTTGGTTCATTTTTATATTTGGTAATTTCCGGTGGGATAGCCGGATCTGATTCCATGAGGCATGGACCATGACACTACCGGTTGTCCCAATTATGGTCTGAGAATATTTATTGCTATTTATTCACCTTTACCTAATCACCGCGATTTGATATATCGCATGAATGGGTTTGCTTCATTTTTACTTCTAACCACTTTCGAAGCCACAACTGAACCCGCAACACTACCGGGAATCTAATGTGGTCTGACCCTATTTTTCCATCAGGTTGTCGATAAGTCGTGATCAGTCTTGTTAGAGATCACAGTCATTTGAACCTTTCCGTCGATATTCGGCCTCCTTTGTCTCCGACATTCGCAACACAAGCAATCAAACTACTGTTCGAAACAAAAATGTCAAACGAATGCACATCACCACGATAGCGGCTTCGGGAGACGGTTCGGCTTTTGCTGTTCCTGTCTTCTTCCATAATAAGAGCTATGTTGCCCATCTGTGTGTCGTATTCAATGCAACATGCAATAATAAACTAATATTAACATTCATAATCGGAATTGGCTGAAAATCTATGCGTAAAGCTAGAATTAGACACATGTCATTGTGTCAGATGGCATTGATTTGACCCTTTCTTATGTTTATTGATCTTCGTTCTATTGCTCGTGTTGTGTGTAGGTAAGAGGTAACGATAGCGCACGAATGTAACAAAGCCGACTGACACCCGACTGCGGCAACGAAATGAAGGTATTAAAAAGTGTCGAATTTTTACAAGACTGGTCGTGATTTGATGTACCGCATCCATGGGTTTGGTTAAATTTTACATTTTACTACCCGGATCTGATTCCGGGTAACTACCGGCTGAACCAAATATGGTCTAACATTATTGTCTTGTTAACTGCTCATCGGTTAACCAAAAACGCTGCAAATTGAAGGTGTCACATGCAGGGTTTGACAATTTCGACGGGACTCTCGGAACCAATTCCGGAACACTACCAGTTGTCTTTATTGTGACGTAAGGCTATTTTCTAGCTAACTGTTCATCAGGTTATTGCAAAAGCCACGATTTGATGTGTCACATGCCTGGATTTGGTTTACTTTTACATTTGGCCTCTCCCGGCCACTCAAAACCGATTCCGAAACACTTGCTGGTCGTTCATTAGGTAATCTAAAAAGCCACTATTTGATGTGATGCATGTACGGGTTTGTTTCTTTTTCAGATTTAACCACTTCGGCGGGAACCCCGGAACGGGTTCCGGAACACTTCTGGTTCAGATATGGTCTGAGATCGTTTTCCTGCTCATTGTCCATCAGGTCATCAAAAATGCCGTGGTTTGATGTGTCGCATGTATGGGTTTGGTTCTATTGTATATTTGGCCACTTCCAGCGGGACGCCTAGAACCGGTTTCGGAACACTACCGGTTCAGATATGGCCTGAGACTATTTTTCTGCTCATAATCCATCAGGTCATCGAAAATGCCGTGGTTTGATGTGCCGCATGCATGGGTTTAGTTCAATTGTATATTTGGTCACTTTCAGCGGGACGCCCAGAACCGGTTCCGGAACACTACCGGTTCAGATATGGTCTGAGATGATTTTCCTGCTCATTATCCATCAGATCATCGAAAATGCCGTGGTTTGATGTGCCGCATGCATGGGTTTGGTTCAATTGTATATTTGACCACTTCCAACGGGATGACTAGAACCGGTTCCGGAACGCTACTGGTTCATATATGGTCTGAGATGGTTTTCCTGCTCATTGTCCATCAGGTCATCGAAAATGCCGTGGTTTGATGTGTCGCATGCATGGGTTTGGTTCAATTGTATTTTTGACCACTTCCAGTGGAATGCCTGGAACCGGTTCCGGAACACTACCGGTTCAGATATGGTCTGAGGTGATTTTCCTGCTCAGTGTCCATCAGGTCATCTAAAATGCCGTGGTTTGATGTGTCGCTTGCATGGGTTTGGTACAATTGTATATTTGGCCACTTCCAGCGGGACGCCCAGAACCGGTTCGGGAACACTACCGGTTCAGATATGGTCTGAGACTATTTTCCTGCTTACCGCTCATCAGGTTATCGAAAATGCCGTGGTTTGATGTGTCTCATGCATGGGTTTGGTTCACTTTGATATTTGCCACTTCCGGCGGGACACCCGGAACCGGTTTCGGAACACTACCGGTTCAGATATGGTCTGAGACTATTTTCCTGCTTACCGCTCATCAGGTTATCGAAAATGCCGTGGTTTGATGTGTCGCATGCATAGGTTTGATGCATTTTCATATCTGGTCCCTTTCTGGGGTACCGTTCCGGAACACCTAAATGGCCATATCTCCGGAACGGCTTAACCGATCCGAACCATTTTCAATTGGAAACAATGGGACCAGATTCCGCGTCGAATGAACCGTCGGTCATTGAAATCGGATGAGGTTTACTGCCAAAAAGTGATGTGAGTTTTTTTGTACACACACATACAGACACACACACACACACGCACACACATACACACACACATACACACACAGACATCACCTCAATTCGTCGAGCTGAGTCGATTGGTATATGTGATATTACCCTCCGGGCCTTCTATCAAAAAGTCATTTTTGGAGTGAACATATAGCCTTTCCAGTACACTTAGTGTACGAGAAAGGCAAAAAAAGTCCTATGAATAACTCTGTGGCAATTTGAATTTGGAATGATGTTTTGAACATTTTGAAATGCAGCATAAATAGCTGAAATGAAAACAAATTTCAAAATAATGTCATTCTAGCAACCACAGAAACCAATTAAAACGAGCTATTGCACCACAAACATCCACGTTGGACCCTCTTAAACATTCACTTCCCTAAGAAACAACAATTTCGTATGTGTCCCCTCCCTAGCGATCAAGTGGCGGCAGCACAGTAAATATTTGTCATATTTTCAAATGATCAGTCTCATAAAACACCCCGTGAAGAAGAGATAAATATTTTTTTATGACGAACCATAAACTCGAAAATGTAGCACTTCGTTGACAATGGAGCATCCTAGCATCGTGAAACGTGTCTTCCGTTGTCCATTTTTCCGCCTGTGACGACGACGGTAGCTCGAGCGGAAAGTCGCCATCAAAGAGGTGCCGCTGCTTCGGTCCCCAAGCCATGCCGGACCAAAACTTTTGACGAACTCGATTTATGACTTTGATTTATTCCCACTGTTATGACCGATCCGAACGAGGAGGAAGTTTTCTACGAGAAAGGAAAAAACCATTGCAAAAGCCGGAATCGATGACAAGCCGAACTCCTCGGAACAAACGATTCCCAATCCGTGCGGTGCCTGGACTGCGTGTGACCTTGCGTCTCTTACGCAATAATGGTCGAGTGAGAGTGGTGGCCCCTCGGGACGAGCTGATTTATAAATCAATTATGTAGACTTCACACACAGCTGATTGATGATAACGGCTTTGCTTGATCGATTATTGGCCGAAGCGTGGGACGGATTGGGTCAGTGCCTAGCCCCGACGACAAGTGTGGGATTCTAAATCACTCGAAACCGATCAGCACGGACGGTCAACGATGGGTAATTGGATGTGGTTTCGGTATTTATAGATTCACGAGGAAAGTGTAACATCAGCAGAAATCACGTACATGGTAGATGTGGAGCCATCGAGGGCTCCATAAATGGTTCGGAAGGTCATATTCTGGGCGATTTATGTAAGGCTAGTACGTATATAGGCAATTTGTAGCGTTCATTTACATTCATTTGCCACAGATTGTGCAACTAGCTCGCATAATGATGTTGGTTCGGTGCGGAGAATCCATTTGCTTAGCTAGGCCGCGGCGTTGGTGGTTGATGAGGGGTGGTACAGAAGGGATATCGTTCAACCGTGATTTGGCTGACCGAGGCAGAACTACAATTGCACTGGATTGATTCAATTTCGTTGGGTTTTTCATTTTCGCCCCTTCCAGACAATACTTTGGCGCGTCGATAGTGCGAATGCTGATTCGATAACAAATGTATATTGGCGTGATTGATGAGTGTGCTTTGCCATAATTGATTGATATTTTTGTGATTGGAAGTGATAATTGAATTTATTAGTGTCAATGTCAAGAGTTAGAAGAAGTAGGCCTCAAACTAATGCGTTGGTGGTATTGAAATGTAAAATTTTGCATTCTGTATCTTTTCCACGATGTTTGAGGCCTATGTCTATACTTTTAATACTTGATGAACTACAACTCGCTCCACTTATTTTCTCTTTGCTTCCTTATTCACGCTTTGTTTGTGTGCTTGTCAGCAACGGTTTTTTCAAGTTATCGAAGAATATTTATTGTTTTTGTTTTGTTTTTACAGCATTTCAACAACAACGCGCCACAATTGACGGGCTTGATGGCCTAGTGGCAACCGCTTCTGATTCGTATGCAGAAGGTTCAGGGTTCAATTCCTGGTCTGTCCCTTTCCTCCTACTTTGAATCTTTATATCTACTTTCTCTCCCTCTCTTATCTACATATACAACTCATTCATATATTAAAAGCCATCGCTAGAATCAAAAACGAATTGAAAAGTCGTTTCCCTTCCTTTTACCTTCCACAGCACAGTGTATATAACGCATACAAGTTATGCAACCAAAGCGAATTGTGCCGCTTGACGTTAATAGTAATCAATAATACATAATCTATCACCTTATGACCACTATAAATATCCCCTATCCAATCCATGGATCGCATCACCGACTCAAAGGTGACACTCAGATCTCTCATCCTTTCCGTCTAACAAATACCCCAGTCCGTGCGGGTTGTGGGGTCACACAGTGCTCTCGGTATCTAGTAGCAATAACCATCACACTCAAACATTCCTTTTCATTCCCAACTGACTTGAAAGGACTTGGCCGGCGCCGTTATTGATTAAAAATGTATGAGCTGCTTAAATTGCATTTTGAAAATAAGTGGAGTGTCACGACCATTGACATGTACAAGTCAGATTTGATCGTTTGATCGTTGATCGATTTTAGCAAAAACACAGCAAAACTAATGGTACGATAGCCACGTCGATCGCTCACCTATTCTATCATCATTCATGCTTTCGCTTTCGATCCAAACTACGAGCGAACATCAACGAATAACAATGGCGACTCGCATCGCACTGCACAACGACCCGTTTGTTGTACCTTTCTCGACTCACTTCAACAAAGAAATGTGAATATGAGTAGAATAAGGCAAATATACGGACCCCTGGTCCATTAAAAATGCCTACCACTTGGCATCAGAATTTCTGACAAACTTTTACGAAGCATTTCAGGTGAGAAACATATGTTAGATCATATCCTGAAAGAAATTTCAGAGGTTTTATTTTATATTTTTAATAAATTTGTCGTTTTGAACATGTTTTACGAAATTATGTAATTTTTTTACCAAATTTCGTTACTGTTGTTCAACAACCAAAAAGGATCAAATTCGGAAAGGAACCAGACATAAACCAAATATATTGTGCACTTGAACGTTGACCAAACGTTTTTTTTTTTTTGAACTTTACCCTTCCACTAACATCCAAATTCCCGTGACGCCTAGGCCTGAAAGAATGTAGAGGTCTCTATGTACTTTCATAGGTGTCCAACTAATCTTCCTTTCCCATCCCTCAGCTGTCGCAAGGACGTGGCCAGGACAGCACTTGACCGTTGGAGGATTGCGTCAATCTTGTCTAAGAGTCAGAGATTAGTCCCAATTCTTTGTGCTTAGGTAACGGACAGGAAGGATGCAATCCTCATAACAGCGATCCAGGGTTGTACCACTTACGAATTTGTGCGACTTGCTTAATGCTAATGCTAATGCTAAATTTCTTTACTGTTGTTCAATGACCCTTATATATATATATATATATATATATATATATATATATATATATATATATATATATATATATATATATATATATATATATATATATATATATATATATATATATATATATATATGTATATATTGAAACCACTTATGACCCTGGGAGCTCCTGCTGGCCCTGAAGGAGCCAGCCTAAACCCCAAGCAGCTGGTCTTAGCCGCGGCCGCTTCCGGGGTGGGCACACAAGGCCTCTTTTGCTCCCAGGTCCCAGGGCGTTTGACGGAGGGGAGCTTTCGGAAGGAAACAATACTTGAAACAATACACAGCAAAGGAAATACATTTACATACCTTTTCTTTTATTGTGCGACTACGGTGTGAGCAGATGGCGTATAGCGTGGATGAAACATTAGTCTACGTCGCGCTGAGGGGGGGGGGGTCTTGCTAGCCGGTCGTTCACCCCTGAAGAAACACCGCCCAATAAGGGGGGGGGGGGGGGGGGGGCGGTACAGTTGATCGTGGTGGAGAGTGACCACATCAAAGCGCCGCATTGGCCGCGACAAGCGCCGATGTTGACAGCGACGAAGGGCGCCGGTGGTGGAGACCGCCGAGAAGGGTGGCGTCGGCCGCGGTGAGGTTTGACGACGATGGGTGGTGACCAACGTGGCAGTGGTGTGCTCTAGCTTGAAACGTAGTTAGCCGTCGTGAAGAGCAGCACCATGAGGCTTCGGCCTCGATGACGAGCGGCGGTGGTAGCATATGAAAACGGCGGGGGCCGCCGTGAAGCACAGTGGTGGCCGCAACGAGAATCGTCGACAAAGGGTTCTGGCCACCGGTGGGTTGGTCGTGGCTTGGATCGGCGTTGGTCGCCGCAAAGGGCAGCACAGCGCGGCTTCGGCCGCGATAATGGGCGATAATGGCGACTGATGAAAACTGCAGTGGCCGAACCGCGGATCAGCGACGAAAAATCTTGGTCACCGTCCACGCCGCGAGTTTTAGAGACGCGTGGTCCTGACCGGATAATTTAGAAAAACCGATCTTCGCCAATCGACGCGGAAAACGATCCGACCTCTCGGTCTAATGAACACCGACTGCCCCCTGTTCTTGATGCTCATCGTGCTCCTCCGCTCATTGCTCTTCATCCGCTTCGAAAACAAAACGCGAAGCTCTACCCGAGGATAGCTTCGGTATAACGCCCAAAATGCCCAAAACGCGACTTTTGCTCACACCGCATTTACACTGAACGTTAAAATAAGTTTCGCGAGCTTTGTTACCGTTGAAGACGGTAACATTCCTCCTCTGCTCGGGTAAAAAAAAAGAAGACTTTGAAGAAGAATTCTTTTTTTTTTGTGTTCAAAGAAATCATCAACCTCGCAAATAACATAGCTATTCTCTGTTCTGAGTGGCCAAAATCATTCTTTTCTAGGTTTATATAAAACAGCGCATTCCGAGTATAGATTACTAGTTGGTCAAAATTTCCAAGTCTGGATAACACCATTCTAGAATACTGGATATCTTCGGTGGAGCCTGTGTTGTAACTGATTATTTTGAAGTGTTCCACAACATTACATTTGTCTGCATTTCACATGGACGAAAAGGCATCGGAAGAGCTGACTACTCTGGTTGAAATGATGATTGAAACTGATATCTTCGGCGTCAACGAGACACTGAAGTATCGCCGGAAAAGAACCGACAACGAACTGATCCTTTCGATATCGGGGATATTCTCTCGCCATCTGATAAGATTAATGAGATCAAAATTCCATGCATAGGTGAACATCTCACTTAATTTTACCATTGGCTTATGATCCCGGAGCGAACAATAACGATCAACTCTATGCTCTTTTAACTTCGCATTGAGTCCGAGAGAGCGAAAAGCAAGTACTCATACTTGGAGTACTTGAGCATCGTACGATGCAATGAGAAATGAATCATTTCGACATCTCACTTCTCATTTAGCCTTGATATGTGTTGGTCCAGGGACCGCGCGCGGTAGTTTTGACTTTGGAGTAAAGGTGTTCCGTTTCATGGACGTCTCCACGGATTCACCTGTAATAATCTACAGCTTCCAAATGCGACAACTCTGTTTATCTGCTCTCAGTAGCTAAGCTATGGGCCAAAGTGTCGATTCGCACAGCTAGCGTTTGAATTTTGCAATTATTAGTTCCCTATTTGCGGTCAATTATAGGTTTCTGCGTGATGAGCCTATTGTCAAAGGTCATCGAAAGGTCGTTTCCCGAAATTGTGGATAACAGACACTCTTTCTTTTAAGGAATTGGGTTATCTTATATACTATTTATTTTGGAAATTTAGCTATTTATGGTTTAATCTACAGAAACATCGTGCAAAAAATTATATCAGAAAAACATACTAATACAATCTTTTAAATACGAAAATATAAATTATATACGAATAAACTTTCTTCGTTATTCTCGAATTTCGTTCGAAACTGGAAAAGATAGAATCAGTTTTACTTAACACTTTGCGTTCAGTCACAACAAAATGCGAAAAAAAAACGGCATGCAATTTAAGACGGACAATTTTGTATCTCCGAACTGATAAAGATTAGCTTCTCTCACGAAGAAGATAATTAAGCACAGAATTTCTACACATAATCTATTGGAATAATGAACTAACGAAGATTTTTATCGAAATAAAGTTTTTAGAGGAAAGTAATAACAAAAAAAAACACTAGCAAGCTTTCTTATCGGCATTCCGACACAATTGAAAAGTTGTTGAACAGTTTTCAAAAACAAAAATCCAAAACAAATCAAAACATCTGAAAAAATATACTCAAACACCGATCATCCATATTCGCTAACTCGCCGGTGAAAATAATACCGGTTTCACTCGTTTTGAGCTGTCAACACACAAACCTCAGCTAAAAGAAAGATCGCCACGGCCCAGAAAAGAGAATGTATTGATATTCTTTGAACTTGCCGGAACAGAGAGGATCAATTTCGACGGCTTTGCTGCTCGAAAACTCCCCCAACGCTTTTCAAGAAAAGATATCCGAGAATATCTTTTCCTCCTAGGAACCTAAACTATTCCTTCTTTTTTTCGTTGGGCGCCAATGAAACCACTTATGACCCTGGGAGCTCCTGCTGGCTCTGAAGGAGCCAGCCTAAACCCCAAGCAGCTGGTCTTAGCCGCGGCCGCTTCCGGGGTGGGCACACAAGGCCTCTTTTGCTCCCAGGTCCCAGGGCGTTTGACGGAGGGAGAGCTTTCGGAAGGAAACAATACTTGAAACAATACACAGCAAAGGAAATACATTTACATACCTTTTCTTTTATTGTGCGACTACGGTGTGAGCAGATGGCGTATAGCGTGGATGAAACATTAGTCTACGTCGCGCTGAGGGGGGGGGGGGGGGTCTTGCTAGCCGGTCGTTCACCCCTGAAGAAACACCGCCCAATAAGGGGGGGGGGGCGGTACAGTTGATCGTGGTGGAGAGTGGCAGTGACCACATCAAAGCGCCGCATTGGCCGCGACAAGCGCCGATGTTGACAGCGACGAAGGGCGCCGGTGGTGGAGACCGCCGAGAAGGGTGGCGTCGGCCGCGGTGAGGTTTGACGACGATGGGTGGTGACCAACGTGGCAGTGGTGTGCTCTAGCTTGAAACGTAGTTAGCCGTCGTGAAGAGCAGCACCATGAGGCTTCGGCCTCGATGACGAGCGGCGGTGGTAGCATATGAAAACGGCGGGGGCCGCCGTGAAGCACAGTGGTGGCCGCAACGAGAATCGTCGACAAAGGGTTCTGGCCACCGGTGGGTTGGTCGTGGCTTGGATCGGCGTTGGTCGCCGCAAAGGGCAGCACAGCGTGGCTTCGGCCGCGATAATGGGCGATAATGGCGACTGATGAAAACTGCAGTGGCCGAACCGCGGATCAGCGACGAAAAATCTTGGTCACCGTCCACGCCGCGAGTTTTAGAGACGCGTGGTCCTGACCGGATAATTTAGAAAAACCGATCTTCGCCAATCGACGCGGAAAACGATCCGACCTCTCGGTCTAATGAACACCGACTGCCCCCTGTTCTTGATGCTCATCGTGCTCCTCCGCTCATTGCTCTTCATCCGCTTCGAAAACAAAACGCGAAGCTCTACCCGAGGATAGCTTTGGTATAACGCCCAAAATGCCCAAAACGCGACTTTTGCTCACACCGCATTTACACTGAACGTTAAAATAAGTTTCGCGAGCTTTGTTACCGTTGAAGACGGTAACAATATGTATATATATATATATATATATATTAGACTGGGTCAACAAAGTCGATTTTTTGGAACAAAGCTTTTTCGATTCATTTTAGCGTCCAAAGCAACTGTGCAAAATTTGGGAACGATTGGTTGCTTCCCCGTATTCCGCTTTGTGATTGAAATTAGTATGGAATTTAGTATGGGAAAACGTGCTTTTTTGCATTTTTCTCATAAATTGCAATTTTTCGTCTAAAACGATCTAACCATTGACGTTAAAGTATAGCCTAGGATATGCCGAGAAACTTTGCCGAAGACCGTAAAGTGATCCGACACTTGTGAAAAAAGTTATAACGTACAGATTGCCCAGTGGTGCTTAACATTTAACATGTAAAGGAATAACATCAATAATAAAATCTCAATTTTTGGCCTAAGTTACCAGGCGAATAACTTTTTTCACAAGCGTAGGATCACTTTGCGGTCTTCGGCAAAGTTTTTCGGTATATCCTAGGCTATACTTTAACGTCATCAGTTACATGGTATTAGACAAAAGAATTCAATTTATGAGTAAAATGCAAAAAAGTACATTTTTCCATACTAATTTCCATACAAATTTCAATCACAATGCGGAATACGGGGACGCAACCAATCGCTCCCAAATTTTACACAGTTGTTTTGGACGCTAATATAGGTTGAAAAAGCTTTGTTCCGGGTTGATTGGATCCAATTTAAAGTTTCTCCATACAACGTTGACCCACTCTAATATATATATATATACATATATTCTAAACATACAAAAACCAAACGGCTTATGAACAAAAATAATAATTATTCCACCTAGCGGTGATAGCATCTTTCTCGTGCTTTCGAAACCCAATTTTAACAAAACTTAAGTGATATCCCAGCCAACAAATTAGTTCACATTACTCAACTACAGCACTGCTAAGTGAACGCTTACTCGATTAAGCGAGATTGTTTAAAATGCACAGATTTGCTCTATTCGGACAAATGTGGAGGCCATATACGTGCATTTTGCGAAAATCATTCCGCCATAAACAACTGCAGATGAATTGATCTGACGTAATATGTAACTTTCATTATAACTGTGTTTGGAGACCAATATGACTTCCTTTCTACAAACAATACAAAAAAAAACATGAAAACAAATCCATTTGCGAGTCTTGATATTTCGACGATCAGCTCCGCATCCGAGTACTTTACCACTGAGCCATTTAATTCATGTTGTAGAACGCAGAATTTCAGTAAATATAAATATTTTACGGACCGGCCAGTGGACACTTAGTACGGCGGACAATGCATTCGAAAAACGTATCAACACAAAACCAAACCTTGACTTTGTGCCAATAACGCTAACGGCGGGAGGTGATGATAAGGCTGATATTGTCCGATCACGGACACTAGTTGACGAGGGCAATCATCTCGGATGGAGGATCCTTGCTGCGGTGGCCAATTCCTCTTCGGAATGCCAGGGATGATCGGCCAGTTCCTTCTTCAGGAACGCCTGGAGTGTCGATGCTCAGACTTTAGATTGAATAACTCTGTCTTAAGAAGGACAAGTGGTTCGGCTGCTTCGTAGAAAGAAAACTGATTTTTGCTTCGTATCGAACTGGGACGGTTTATTTGCGTGTGCCATACAACGGCTAGAAACTGAATGACTGATTGAGAAATGGGTCTGGTATTTATAATGGATTTTTTCTTATTCTT
Source organism: Aedes albopictus (assembly GCF_035046485.1). Lineage (NCBI taxonomy): Eukaryota > Metazoa > Arthropoda > Insecta > Diptera > Culicidae > Aedes > Aedes albopictus. The sequence continues at coordinate 241,047,895 of NC_085138.1, forward strand.
CTTCCCTGTTGACATGCTATTGGACGGAGTTTGAAAAGGGCGCCAACCAATCAGCGTGAGGCAGTTGGCGCGTGGGTCGGCTGGCATGCCAGTGGAGAGCTCATGTTGGATCATGATGGTAGTAGTGCGTGTGTGGAGACTTGGATGTTTGGAAAGGATTTGGGTGTTTGTTAGTGTTGGTGGCCGAAATACTCGCGGCGACTCGAGGTTAGTTTAGTGTTTGTGGAACATGAATGGGAAAGGCGGGAATGGAACTATGGAAACAGGGCTAACAGCAGAGTGAAAAAGGCAACCGTACAGACCAGGGTTGAAACGCTGCACACCGTTCGCGTTGTGCGCGAACAGATATTTATGATCGTCCGGGAGAAAAACTTTACCTTATATTGACACTAAAGGAGTTACACAACACGGCCAGCACGGATGTGGATCAGCGATGAAATAAACTGCATGTCCAGGTAGGAAAACAAATAGAGCATCACCTGGGGTCACTTCGATTCCAGTTTCAAGTTTTAGCAAACATCAAAATGCTCACTTTCTCCTGCCACCTCAATCAGATTCCCCCTGTATAATTTTAGATTTACAAATATGAACTTATAAACAATCTAACACTATAGATTACAATAGAATCCAAACAACTGCAAGTGAGATTACATAAGAATGCTAATTTGAAGTTACATAAAAGTTCATTTGAAGTTGAAGTTATAGAAAAGGTAAGACATAATCGAATGAAATTGCAGGCTTCATAAACGATATCAATTGATCTGTTATTGTATCTTTTATAATTTCAACTTAATCTGCACCTAAAAACAATTTGAAATTGACATCCTTTTGTGATCTCTGGTTTACTGGGATATTGATGAATAATCGCACTTTCATACGTTTAGTCCATTCATGGCCAGAAATCATATCGTTTATGTGGCTTTTGATGTTTAAGCTTCTTCTTCTTTTAAGGCTCTACGTTTCCACTGGTACTTGGCCGGCCTCTATTCAACTTAGTGTTCTTTAACCGCTTCTACAGTTATTAATTGAAGGGCTTTCTTTGCCTGCCATTGCATGATTTTGTCATTGTGAGGTAAGGACAATGATACACTATGCCCAGGGTGTCGAGAAAATTTCCTTGACCGGAACTGAAATCGAACCCGCCGTCTCCGAATTGGCGGTCCATAGCCTTAACAACTAGGCTAACTGGAGACCAGTGGTGGAAATTGATCGCGAACCTGTGCTTACGCGCTACAAAAAAATGCCATCGCATCGCAAACCTTTGCTGTGCGATGGTGTTCGTACGTCTGTGGCACACGATCGTACGACACGAACGCGAACGAGTGCATCGCATCTTTTGCAAGCGCGATACTTTTTTATTTTAGAGGTTCGCGGCCGATATTTCTGTAATGAAATCAAATTTTGGTAATATTTTTTGTCGATATCATTTATTGGAATGGTACCTGACCAGTATTATCAAAAAACACCCAACTAATGACCTTTAAGTGTACAAAAAATGGCAACAAACCAAGTGTTCTACATTGTGATCCTTCTGGCGAACCAACTGCGATTCTGCTCGTTCGACATTTGTTTTGTGTTGGTTCGTCGATCCGGGAAATCGTGAACCGTTCTCTCTTTTTGGGTTCGCGAGCGCGTGAGCAAAGATTGTGTTTGATGCGAACCAAAAAACACGTCAAGCGCATGATGCTTTCCACCACTGCTGGAGACCCATGTTTAAGTCTAGAAATCTTTAAAAAAAAACGCAATCTCGAATTTTGAGCCACCGTTCTGGATTTAAGTCCGCCATCTTGGAAATTCTGGTCACCATATTGAATGGTTTCAAAGCCTCCATTAAACAGGCGCCATCTTAGATATTAGACTGCTATATTGATTATCCTGGTTGCTATTTTTGAACTCCAGGAATCCTCCCTATGCCAAATATACCTATATTGAATAATTTAATAGGGTGAATGTACCAATAGTGGTGCTATTAGTAGCTCCTTGTACTAAAATAATTGAATAAAATTGATAATACCACAAAATAAAAAGTCTGGGAACGTTAATCGATAGTTTTTCACTTAAATTTGCTAGGAAAAATGTAAAAAACCATAGTTTATTTCAGTTTTGGCTAATAAATCACTTGCACCAACTATAGGTACATGGTTCCTATTATGGAGGTAAAATTTAACATTGGTTCCTATAGTGGCGCATCCCATTGAATTCTTATGGGACCCACCACTATAGGAACACTACCACCACTATAGGTGCAAAGGAGCAAAAAAGCTAAAGAAAATAATTATTTAAATAGGTTTTCCGCCAAATCCTGAACACAAAATTGAATTAATGTTATTGATTGGGTATGATGCATCTATTAAAAATGCCATTTGCAAGTTTTTTGGTCAAAATAGTGCTGAATTGCCACTACCACCACTATTGGTAATACCTCCACTAAGGGAGCTTTTACCCTAGCCTTAGGCAAGGTGCACAAATTACGTAACGCTGAAATCGGCAATTTCAGACTCTTCCCCTCCCCCTTGTAACGCTTTTTGCATGAAAACCAAAAATATTGTGTATGGCTCGTAACACTAAGCTAGACTCCCCTCCCCCTATAGCGTTATGTAATTTGTATACGATGCCTTATACTCCGCGAAACAGCTGATATCTTGAATTCAGGGACGCCATCTTAGGTTTTAGATTGCCATCTTGGATATTCTAGTCGCAATTTTTGGACTCCAGAGATCTTCCCTATACCACAGATAACAGATGTTTATGCTAGTACAAATTTTTCGCAGAATCCTGTGTAAATGTTCAAAACGATATACGTTGGCTCACTACCGCCATCTACTCAATTTATTGCGACATTAATCTAACTTGAATGCAAGAATAGTTCAAAGTTCCAGTTTCATTCAAGATCGAATACAATCTTGAATGTAAAATTGCGTAGTGCATGCAATCTTGAAAGCGATCACTGACTATCGATCACTGCGCCATCTCTAAATGATTGCCACATGAGTTTTTGCTGCTCGTTACATACAAAATGGCTGTTGAGCATTTTTACACACATTGCCAATATAAGCATAAACTTCTGTTATCTGTGCCCATACCAAATTTACCCAAAGGGTACCTCTCGCTGAGACCGGCCCACCATTTACACCTTGTCTGCAAAAATGTTGAAGGTGCCGATTTTCTGAAAGTCCTCGCTAAAAAAGAAAGGAAAATGCATTTGGTTACTCAATTTGATGGACCCCTCGTTAGTTAGAGCCACAAGCATTTTTGCAGACCCCTCGATTTCGGCCAAATGGTGGCTCATTTAAACCGTTATAACTAGAAAATTTCTCCAAAAAACACCTCAAAACGAATTGTTGTTGAAACGAGGAAAGATAGAGCTACTATTTACAATAGTAAAAAGTTGGGTCGGCCATATTGGTTTTGGCCGCCATCTTGGATTTTTATACCAAAACATATTTTTCACCATGATGGCAACCACCGATTTACTAATTTTTTGCATTAATAGTAAGAAATCAAAGGTTTTTTTTTCTCAGAGATGGCGCCACCACATTAAAAGTAAAATCATTTTTCTTGTATGGACAAATCGCTGGCTTGCACTTGTTCCGCATCGCAGCGATTTGTACCCTGGGGCAAAAAGTTGCAAATTAGAAACAAAATCATTATGCCTACGCGTTTCTTCCGGATTCATTACAGTAATAGAGAATTTATTACGCCACCATACAAATTGCAAGCTGTTTACTTCTTTTTTTCTGACTGGCATTTTCCACCCGTGCTGCGCATAATGTTTCCGAGTGGATAGGTGCAGGCGGCGCCGCTGTATATGTGAAAAACACGTGGAACACGAGCGCCATCTATGATTCCGTAGCGCAAACTTTTCTGCTTGTTTACACTGTTATCACGTTTACCGCAATTATCAGAAAAGCGCCTCTACCGGCACTCTAGCAAAAACGCAGCTGATTACTTCCTATTGAAAGCTGAGACATTTATACATAACAGACATTATAACAGACATCTCTAAGTTTTTGAGGATCTCCAGTTAGCCTTGTGATTAAGGTTATGGATCGCCAATCCGGAGACGGCGGGTTCAATTCCCGTTCCGGTCGGGAAAATTTTCTCGACTCCCTGGGCATAGTGTATCATTGTACTTGCTTCACAATATACAAATTCATGCAATGGCAGGCAAAGAAAGCCCTTCAATTAATAACTGTGGAAGTGCTCAAATAACACTAAGTTGAAGCGAGGCAGGCCAAGTCCCAGTGGGGACGACGATCCATAAAGCAGAAGAAGTGTAAATAGCGGGCCGGTCTCAGCGAGAATTACCCCATATTGCATTGATTTAGAGTCTGAAACTCCATTAAACTGCCGCCATTTTGGATTTAGAGCCACCATTGTAAATTTTGGATTACCATCTAAGATATTCTGGTCACCAATTTTTGACTCTAGACTTCTTGCCCATACCAAACATACCCATATTGCATGGTTTTAGACTACTATCTTGGATATTCTGGTCGTTATTTTTGAACTCCAGACAGCTTCCTAATATCAAATATATCAATATTGCATTGTTCAAGAGCCTAAAACTCCATTAAACAGCCGCCATCTTGAATTTTGAGCCACCATCTTGGATTTTAAACCACCACCTTGGAAATTCTGGTCGTCATTTTTGGAACCAATTTAATACTCCAGACTTCTTCCCCATACCAAATATACTCATGTTGCATGGTTTTAGAGACAACAACTCCATTAAGGACACACGTCTTGAGATCCTGCTTCAACAGAGCAGCGAAACTTCAGACGCACAAATCTCAAGAAGCAAGCTTCAAACAATAGTGCATTTCATTATTCTGTTCTTGCTCACTTGTAATAAGCTTAAAACAAGAAACTCAGGTGCGCTGGTTATGTTTACGAAGAGATTTGTGCGGTCGAAATCGTGAGTAGGTACCAAAGTCGGCCATTGTGGCGGTCATTTTGGGATTCTAACGGGATTCTAACAAGTCTGTCCTTAAACCACAGAGAACAGACGTCCAAGTTCAATCTGAATTTTGTGTAAGGAATATTTCATCGGTAACACAAGTGGCAATAGCGTGGCGCTGCAATCGGTCAATTTCCCATACTAATTTGATTCACCACTTGAAATGTTTCAATCCACCACTGACTGGGGCAATATGGTGTTTGGTGGCGTTAGTGTTGTCATCGTGTATTGGTTTGCAACCTTACTCAAGTAAAGATTCAAATCCTTACACAACTTTCCGAATGAAATTTGTTCTAGCCTGGATGTCTTTTCTCTGTGGTGGTGCTGCAATCGATTAGTTTATCATACTAATTTAAATCACTACTTAAAATGTTTCAATTCATAACTGACTGTGGCAAAATGGCGATGGCTACGCTCATGTTTTCATCGTGTGTTGGTTTGCATCCTCGCTCAAGTAATGATTAGAATCCTTACACAACTTTCTGAATAAAATTTGTTCTAGCCTGGATGTCTGTTCTCTGTGCTGCTCCCTCGAGTTCAACATTTCGATAAACTTCCCCTCACATAATAAATCAAAGAATCGCAAAACGGTTCACGCTAGGGCTACATTGGGCCTATCCCGTAATCCCTTGCTGCCGCCGCCTTCAATCACTGACCACAACAATCGGTTATCTAGGTTCTGTGTGCAATCGTCCGAACCAATCCCTGTGACCCCGGTCGGCGGTGGACGACAAAAGTGGCCGCCACTTTGGCAGTTGTCATTCTCTACGGTTTACCGCACCTGTCCGTCCAGCCAACGCAACGTACCGGACAAAGCCGCCCACACATATCCGTCCCCGTCCGAATGTCCGCCTCGGCCAAGGATTCGAACCTGAAGGGCCATCAATCACCCGAAAAGGCTGTTTTCTTTGGGAATTGTTGTCCTCGCTTTACCGAAATTGTCACATCATGCCTTTTCCTTTTGTGCTTTTTCGGTTTGCCGATCTTGGTGGTGGTGGCGGTGCGTTTTCGCTTTTGCGTGAATGCCACGGCGACACAGCCCTGTCGGTCTGCCTGCCTGCCTGCCTGCAGGCCGGACGACATTTGTTTCCTGCTGGGTTTCCGAAGGGGCAACCGGGTGTGAACAAACTAATGATTCTGGGTAAATGGCATTGTGTGCGGTGTATGGGCTTCCGGTAGTGTGAGAGAGGGAATGCGGCTGCCCCCGCTGTAGGAGGGTATCAAAAATGAACATTAAGGTTTAGCGCAGTTTAGCAGAATAAACCATTGGCCCGTGGAAATGGGAACAGCTGTGTGCCTGTGTTTCCGAATTTGCATGGTTGGTATTTTTTTCGTTGTTTGACAAAAGGAGTCATCGATTCAGCGAATCGTTATGGTTTTGTTCATGATCAACAGTTTTTTGTATTGCTTGATGGTTGTTAGGAAATTAACTCGCAGGAAAACGTTTGATGGAAAAGTTCAATTCCTAAAGCAGTATGCTACAATGTATTGCTTTTTTTTCTTTCTTTTTGTGTACAAGAATTGCCTCGTGATGTTTTGTTTGGATGCTTTCAGCATATGCCATTCGATTTAAAGCAAAACAAAGCAAAAATAACCGTACGAATCAGTTGCTACCCCGTGATTCAAGAACAATCAAAATTGCGAAAAGAACCTACGAATGGGGACTAGTTAATTTAACTTTTAAAAAGTCACCCCCATCGCCAGCTAAGAGTTGTGTGCTTGGCTGCTAGTGCAGTCTGGACACTGTTGTTCTTCTGACTTCAGCTAGATTGAGGAGGTACGTCTCGAGCGTCTGTTCACGAAGGAGGTGCGGCTCAAACAGCTCAGCATCCAGCGGCTGAGTATGAAATGCTCGTCCACCGGAAGCTATACCTAAGGCGGCAGCCCCATCATGATGGATAGGGGAACAATCTGCTGTCCCCGAATCCCAAAAATGTTACACAAACCAAAAATGAAATATTACGAACTGTTTTTACGGAAACGGTTATTAAAGCAAAACAACGGACAAGAATTGAACGTTGGAATGTACTAACTCTTACCCAGCAGGGTAAACTGACACAACTAGCCAATGAGGCATGCCGTATGAAGCATGAGATCATAGGACTGAGCGAGGTTCGTTGACCGAACTTTGAAGAACGTAGATTGGCATCGGGTCAAATTCTGCTATACTCTGGCGTACGAGGCGAATACGCTCCTCGCCATTGTGGAATTGGTTTCCTGCTCAGCGCTCACGCCCATGCTGCGCTCATGAAGTGGGAACCTATTAATGAGAGGATAATTGTAGCCAGATTCAAAACGTGGGTTCGAAACCTTACCATGATCCAACGTTACACGCCAACCAATGCTGCCGATATGCAAGATAAATGAAACTTTTACAGGCAAGTAAATGTTGTCGTGGACAAGATTGAAAAAGGTGATACATACCAAGATCCTCATGAGCGACTTCAACGCGAAGGTTGGTTCCGACAACTCGGACTATGAGCACGTCATGGGACGCCATGGTCTCGGGGAAATAAGCGGAGCTCTTTGCAGAGTTTTGTGCTAACAACGATATGGTGATTGGGAGATAGCTCTTTCCCCATCGACCAGTTCCAGTGCACAAAGTGACATGGGTTTCCCGTGATGGCGTCACTGAAAATCGAATCGACCACATTTGTATCAGTCAAAATTGGAGACGGAGTGTGCTTGATGTGCGGAACAAACGTAGCACCGGCATTGCCTCCGAGCATCATCTCCTAATCGGCGAGATCCAGCTGTGTATCGATAGGAGGAGAAAATCCGACGCCGGTTCATCACTCGCCGACTGGAAGACGCTGCGGTGAAAAGGTCATTCGTCGAGGAGCTAGAGAACCTTGCTACGAATATTCCGGAAGGTGGAAGCGTAGAAGATCAATGAAGCGCCATCAAGAACGTATTCAGCGCCACCGGCGAGAATAATTTGGGTGAGCTACGCACCCGGAGAAAGAAGTGGATCACAGACGACACCTGGAGTAAGATAGAGGAGCGGAAGAACGCCGAAGCGGCGATAGTGCGAGTGAAAACACGAAACGCCAAATCCCTAGCCCGTCAGCTCTATTCGGCTCTCGAGAAGAAAGTAAAGCATAAGCACTCGTGTGTACATGGCGCGCATGTCATGGCGGGACAAAAGAGCGTAGGCGGACTCCCTAGTCGACAAAAATGTAAATTCGCAGAAATTCGAAAATACCGGCGACATTCGCCTCCTCTGCGATGTCTTACGTAGCCTCAGTGGGACTAAGATAAATGCCACGATGTCCGTGAAAGACACATCTGGATAGCTATTGACCGACCCAGCTGACCAGCTGAAACGCTGGTTCGAGCAATTTGGAAACCATTTTCAAATGTCGGACACGCCAGCAACACCTCGGCATGATCTGCCAAGGGTTCGACGCATTACCCATGTCAACACCGAAGCTCCATCAGTGCAGGAGATAGAAACAGCCATCCGTAGCATGAAATCGAACAGATCCCCAGGGGTCGATCGCATATCAGCTGAGATGCTCACAGATGACCCCGTAGTATTTGCACAATTGCTGCATCAATTATTCTGCAACATATGGGAAACCGCAACATTTCCGGCCGAGAGGATGCAAGACGTTTTAGTAAATGTACCCAAAAAGGATGACCTGACTGTATGCGATAATTGGCGGGGCTTCATGTTGAAGCATAGTACACAGGCATTTTCGTGCAGAGTATTGCACATCGATGTCATGTCCGATCCCATCCCGGTCGTTGCTGGAGTGAGGCAAGGATGTACACTATCACTGCTGCTGTTCCTCATCGTAATAGACGAGATCCTAGCAGATGCGAATGATCGTGGGTTCTTGATACGATGAAACGTCATTACCACACATTTTGAAATACTGATGGTTAGCTTGTTCCGGCAACACCACTTGACGAACAGGTCCAATAAACGTTGCAATTGATGACAATCCTCCAGAGTTGATTCAATAATATGAAGCTTCAGGTCATCTGCATACACAAGTTTACATCTTGCTCCCAATAAGGCAGCAACATCATTGAAAAACAGAATAAAGAGCAAGGGACCCAAATTGCTCCCCTGAGGCACACCTGATGTACTGGAAAACGGCTCCAAAACACAGGAATCAAGTTGAACGCGTAGAGCTCTATCAGACAGGTATGACTGCAACCAGGCTTTAACTGTCGACGATGCTCCCAGACGAAAGAGCTTGCACAAGAGAATGAGGGCCGGGCACCCCAACAGACATACGATGGGTGGTCCAGGGTGCCCGGCCTTTAAGAAAGCCGCAGTGATCAACAAATTACAGTGCAGGTAACGCAGCTGAACCTGAACCACTGTGATGCGGCTCAGCAACTGCTTTGTCAGGCGGTTTCTGAGTGGGAGACGGATATCGCCATCATTTCGGACCCATACCGAGTACCCGCCGGCAACGGCAACTGGGCCTAACAAGTAGTCCGAACTGGAGAGTAGATGATGGCTACACTCACAGCGACCACCTGGCGGTTCGCTACAGTATCGACTACAACAACAGCAGACAGCGGATAGAAGAAGAGGCGGCTAAGCCAAGGCCAAGCCCTCGCAGGTGGAAGACATCATACTTCGACGAAGTGGTATTTAGGGAAGCGCTCCGCCGTGAGCGAAACTTAATCGGTTTAGACGGCGACGAGCTGGTAGCGGTGCTCTCACGTGCGTGTGATGCGACCATGCCTAGGCGAGTCCACCCTAGAAATGGGAGGCCACCGGCTTACTGGTGGACCGACGCGATTGCGGACCTGCGCCGCGCCTGCCTACGGGCTAGGCGGCGGATGCAGCGAGCACGATCAGAGGAAGAACGAAACGAACGGCGGGTGGTGTTCGCCGCTGCAAAAGCCGCGCTTAAGACCGAGATAAGAGCAAGCAAAAAGGCCTGCTTTGAGGGTCTCTGTCAGAGTGCCAATACGAACCCGTGGGGTGACGCCTACAGGATCGTTATGGCCAAGACGAGAGGTGTGATGGCTCCTACAGAGCAATCTCCAGAGATGTTGGAGGGGATCATTGGAGGACTTTTTCCGCGTCATGATCCTAGTCCTTGGCCTCCTTTCGTAGGACAGCCGGGGACTGGGGCTGGCGATGAGGAAAGGGTCACCGATGTGGAACTTGCGGGGATAGCTAAGTCCCTTAGCGTAGGTAAGGCCCCAGGTCCGGACGGAGTTCCGAACCTGGCCTTAAAAGTAGCTATTGCAGAAGCTCCCGAGATGTTCAGGTCTGCTATGCAGAAATGCCTGGACGAGAGAGTTTTCCCAGAAGCTTGGAAGAGGCAGAGCCTGGTACTATTGCCAAAGGCGGGGAAACCACCCGGAGACCCGTCGGCATATAGACCAATATGCTTGATTGACACGGCGGGGAAGGTGCTCGAAAAGATCATCCTCAATAGAATGTTGAAGTTCACTGAGGGCGTAAATGGTCTCTCGAGCAACCAGTATGGCTTCCGGAAGGGGAGGTCCACCGTAGACGCTATCTTGTCGGTTACAAAAACCGCCGAGAAAGCACTCGAGCCTAAGAGGAGGGGAATTCGCTTCTGCGGGGTAGTGACTCTGGATGTAAGGAATGCGTTTAATAGCGCCAGTTGGGCTGCTATTGCCGATGCGCTCCTGCGTCTGGGGATACCGGAGTACTTGTACAAGATTCTCGGAAGCTACTTCCAGAATCGCGTACTAGTTTACGACACGGAGGTGGGTCGGAAGTGCTTTCACATAACCTCAGGAGTCCCGCAAGGTTCCATCCTGGGTCCGGTGTTATGGAATGTCATGTACGACGAGGTGTTGAGGTTAGAGTACCCAGTGGGAGTGGTGATTGTTGGATTTGCCGACGATATTACGCTCGAAGTCTACGGTGAAACGATCGAGGAGGTGAAGTTGACTACCGACCACTCGATCAAGGTTGTGGAGGCGTGGATGCGGTCCAGAAAACTGGAGCTGGCTCACCACAAGACAGAGGTGACGGTTGTTAACAACATGCAGTCGGCGCAGCAGACGGAGATCAGTGTAGGAGAGTGCACTATCCTGTCGAAGCGCTCTGTCAAGCACTTGGGCGTGATGATCGACGACAAGCTTACCTTCGGTAGCCACGTCGATTATGCCTGTAAAAGAGCCACCACAGCTATTGCGGCACTGTCCCGGATGATGTCCAATAGCTCAGCGGTGTACGCCAGTAAGCGCAAGCTTCTGGCTAGTGTTGCTACGTCCATACTTAGGTATGGCGGCCCGGCGTGGGGTACCGCGCTAAGTACTGAATGCTACCGACGGAAGCTGGAAAGTACTTACAGGCTTATGTGTCTGAGGGTTGCAAGCGCGTACCGTACCGTGTCACACGACGCTCTCTGTGTCATTACTGGTATGGTGCCCATCAGCATTCTTATCAGTGAGGACATGGAGTGCTTCGAAATGCGCGGCACAAGAGGCATACGCAAGACTGTCAGGATGGCCTCTATGGTCAAATGCCAGCGCGCGTGGGACAGTTCCACCAAAGGAAGGTGGACCCATAGGTTGATACCGAGGGTAGATAGTTGGATTAATAGGCGCCATGGGGAAGTTACATTCCACCTGACACAGGTCCTTACAGGTCATGGTTGCTTCCGACAGTATCTACACCGTTTCGGGCATGCGGATTCTCCCGAATGCCCAGTGTACAATGGTTTAGAGGAAACGGCGGAACACGTTTTGTTCGTGTGCCCGCGTTTTCGCACAATGCGTGACCGCATGCTTGCCACATGCGGGGAGGACACAACTCCGGACAACTTGGTCCAGAGAATGTGTAGGGATGAGATTAGCTGGAATGCCGTTTCAACGGCTATCACCCATATCGTCTGGGAGCTACAGAGGAGATGGCGCGTGGACTCGGAGAATGGCTAGTCCAGATGCAGTACAAGAGGTGGTCCAGGGGTTCGAAGTCGGCTTCGTAGGTCATACCGGTGCCCTGCGGTCGAGATCGACCCTTACAGCGATTAAGTGGCCGTGGAGAGGAAGTCCCGGTAGCGGTGCTGTCGTGGCGTCAGTCTACTGGGTTGGATCTGAGCCGGCGGTTGGAAAGGGGTCCCCGGCAAGGGTCGGGGTAGGTGAGACCCTGCTGTTTGCAACCTACGGATGCATCTGATAGGGCCTGAAGGGTAGTAATACCCTTCCTTTGCGGCCAGGTCAGATCGGGTTGCATGTGGGCATCAGTTCTTGATGTCCGCTCAGCAGTAGGGCGCGGGCAGGGTTGACCCTGCCCGCCTTCTGAGGACAAAGGGAGTGGCGAGGACCACTCGGGAAACTGGCTAAGCGCCAGCAGGCTACCGTGATGGACTCTCCAGAGCGAGTCATCGATGTTCGTTGCTGCTAGGTTAGGGCAGCTAACCTTGAGGGTGCGATATGCACTAGCCCCTCTCTGAAGCAATACCTTCTTGGTGGTTCCGGAGAGACGTAGGGTTTGGCGACCATAGGAATGTGTTTTAGTGGGTCGAGGAGAGAGTAGTCCTGGCTTCTACCGGCATTGTAGGAGACGGCCTCATTCCCACACTACCCTAACCTTCCTGTTAGGGTGTCTGATGAGCAGATTTATCCCCCTATGGTTTAGAAGGAAAAAAGAGAGAATTTTGTGATAGATTTTGTCAAAAGCTGTTTTGAGGTCAGTATATATGACATCAACCTGTGCGTTTTGCTCCATTGCAGTTATGCAAGTTTGTGTAAAGTCCAACAAATTAGAAACTACCGATCTGCCAGGCATTAAACCGTGTTGATCTGAGGAGATGTAACCTCTAGAGCAGGCTAATACAGCTTGACTAATGATTATCTCAAAAAGCTTAGAAGCTGCAGAAAGACTTGGTATTCCTCGATAGTTCTGAACATCTCGGCAATCACCGGATTTGAATACGGAAAACATATACGATGACGTTGCTCTCCTAGCTCAACGGCGCTCTTCAATATATTGGCGACCGATGGTGGCACCAAGATCAACATAGGTGCACGGATCAAGAAGGCAAGGGCTGCCTTGGCGAGTTTAAGAAATGTATGGATAAAACAACAAGATTAGTCTGCTCGAACCACCAAAATCCGAATTTTCAAGCGCCACAAAACGACAACCTTTTCATGTCTCAAAAATGATATTCCATCAGCTCTCTTTACTAGACTTTCGGACTCGCACCAAATCTGCGGCAGTGTCCGCCAATGAAGCACAACAATCCTCAACGTTGTATATTATTATTATTATTATTACTTCTTTGTCTCCGATATAAATCGTACAGGCTGATACTTAATCTTAACTTCTAATTTATTTCTAAAACTCCGCTTCGTCATATCAAATTCAAAAATATTACTGCCTTCGTTGAAAACCCTCATGCAGGAGCTCAGAGGATTGTCATGGCCGTAGTCTGTTCTATGGACAAACAGACGAAGAGTAACAAAGAGAAAATCGGTGTGACCTAGCTGACGAAGTGGTGCATTCAACGAGAGTTCCAACAGGAGATCAGGGCTGTCAATGTTGTTCTACAAAATATGAAACACGACTAACTGCTGAAGCTTTTTTCGCCGACCGGAGAGCAGCTCCAGATTAATCAGGCGGCAGCAAACAGGATAGTCCGGGAGGGGTTCAGGATCATTCCATGGTAGGATCGAAGCGCAAAGCGTATGAAGCGCCCCTGGACACATTGAATGCGTATGATCTGCGAAACATGGTACGGGTTCCAAATCGGGGCTGCATATTCCAGAGCACAGTAAAGTGACTTAACCCTCTAATACCCAATCCCGCCTTTAGACGGGGTATAGTTTGAGCATTTTTGTAATTTTTGTTTCGTGGAAAATCATTTTTTTTTATATTTTTGGCTGATAATTAGGACTGTTCTGTATATCTCAAAATGGTTTTTGGTGTATTTTAAAGCGTATTTACATTTTTTAAAAATCATTGAAAAATTGATGTTTTAGTCACCTTTTAGAAGTCATTGTTTATTTTGTATTGAATCGCTACAATTAACATATTTTAAATTTTTCCCAAATCATTCTATCCTTGTTTAATAGTTTAAGGGAATCGAATACACTCTAAAATTATTTTCCCTCAAATTACACGGAAAACAAAATTTTCTGCGAAAAAAATTAAAATATTAATATATCAACAATAATCGTAAAATCTCAAAATGTTTTTATTTTAAAAAAATCCGTTCCCCAAATTGGCTTCCAGAAAAAATATAAAAGTGTGGGGATGTTCAAAAATAAAAATTAGAAAAATCAAAAACTGAAATTCACGAAATCGAGAATTAAAAAGAATCATCTTCCAAAAAATGTTTAAATCGATTTTAGATGACGAAAAATGATATTTAGATCAAAATCAAAAATTTGGGTACTAGAGGGTTAAGTGTGTACGGATCAATGAAATGCGTTGTGTTCCGGCGGATGAAGCCTAGTACGGAGAAGGCTTTCGCAGTTGTTACCGACAAATGCTTGTTGTAACGAAGTTGGCTGTCGACCGTCACACCCAGATCACGAATTGACTGTACACGTTTTAGCTGGATGGCTCCCATCTGGTATTGGTGTATAATCGTACTGCGTTTGGGGCTAAACGTTATTAATACTCACGTCCATACCATTTTCGTGACACCAGCGCAGCAGCTCGTTTATGTCCGTCTGGAGTGCAAGGCAATCGAAAAATGTGGCAATGACTCTCAAGATTTTCATGTCGTCCGCGTACAGCAGTTTTCCACAAATCGTTGATCAACGGCGTGTAGATTCGGTGGCCTAGGATACTGCCTTGTGTAACGCCGGCTGGTATGTCAAAAGAATTCGAGTTTGCATAATTTACTTTTACAAATGCTTTGCAACCAGAATGGTACGGCATCAGCCATTCAGTAAACCAATCAGGAAAACCAATGTGCTTGAGTTTCTCAACAGCGTACTTATGAGGAACAGTATCGAACGCCTTTGAAACATCTATGTATGTAGATTGAGTCTACCTGCTTACGGGGTTCTATTTCTTTGAATAGTGCGGAAGTGTAGCATAATAGGTTTGTCGTGGTAGAACGATGAAGTACAAAACCTTGCTGAAACTCCGAAATAAGCGGCTTAGCAGCGTTAAGCATCATATCGTGAACTAGAGCTTCAATTAATTTTCTCAGGCTACAAATAATTATAATATATAATAATCGAGATGCCACGATAATATTCAACATAATGAATGTTCCGGTTTTGTGAATGGGTATCATGAAGGCAGTTTTCCATAGACTTGGGAAGGTTTTTTCTTCTAAGGAACTGTTCAACAACAGCATTACATTCACCACCAACGATATGGCACAGTTTTTCAACAGTAACGAGAGCAGACCGTCGACACCAGCACGATTACCAGATCGTTGAGACCATGTGGTCAACTATTTTTCATTGTAATTCCATGATCCTTTTTTGTGTGTTTATCCGTGCCGACTTCTTGAACAGCTCCAAACTCAAAGTATCCATCTCTCAACATCGTAATCATCGCCATAAATGCGCAACATAGAAAGAAAAAAGAAATACACGTTATTACTCTATAGTGATATTCTCACGGCGGTCATTTAGAATGGTTTCACGTATGGGAAAGAGTCAAAAAGATGTTTGTTGATCTTCTTTTCCGAGCTCAGTACATCTTTTAAGCACATTGAATCGAAAGGCAGCATGTTACTTGATACTCTGAACATTGAAATTGAAAAAGTACAAGTACAAGTTAACATTTTCTTACAACCACCATCAGTAAATAAATTACAAGAATCTACAGTAAATTCAAAGAGGAACAAAAAAATTTTGTACATTTTTTAGCACGTCTTTGTTTAGAAAAATGATAATAAATGTTAAAAAAAAAGATATCCTTGGTGTACCATAGTCGACGCAAGTTTACCTGCAATGTGACATAATTTGGTATGTGATAAGATTATCACTCTAGCTGAGCTATTAAATGAAGTAAAAACATTTAGTCGAGTTTCTTACTCACGAAAGCGAGAATGTATTTCTGAAGAAATGTGATATGCACAATCTACATCAAAGAGCAAGGAAAAATGTGCCCTTTATTGACATAAAAGGTTCACGCAAGCAATGTCTAGGCTCACACAGTTACCCCACGTAAAGCTAGTTATCCAACGTTCTGAATCCTTTGTCCCAACTCAAAGCACCTAGTCCCTTTTAAAACGACAGAAGCTAATATTAGAATAAATGAGTGCTTAACCCGGCATGCGTAAAACAGCAAAGAAAACGGCACGGTTACCCTCCTCACTATGAATAGATCCTGTAAATGTACAGAGGAGAATGACACAAAAAAGTAGTCTGCTAACCTTCAAAATACAGCACAGGATGTTGAGGCAGTCGCACACGCACACAAGTTATCTGTTGTCTGATCTGGTCTGGTGGCTTCTGGTCGTGGCGAGAAACTACAAATGTGTGTATGTGTGCGTGCCAACTAATCCTACTTGATGAATGCGGGTTGTTTTGCTCGTGACAGCTGATTGATGCCGGTGCAGTAGGTTATCCCTCTTCTTCTCACTGCTTTCTGCTTTGATTAAGGACTTTGTATTCTTCGCTTTCAGAGCTTGCAAAAACCCCACACTGCTTTCTTTGAACTTTATATCATCACCCTGCTGCCGGTAGATTAATGATTTTCACTGCTTCACACGGTTTTGCTGGCCCAACCAAAAGCTCTTCCTTCAACAGGTTCACTTTTGCTCTCTTTGCGAAGATTTCACGCTCACAACAAACACCACGAAAAACAACACGTTGGTAGACCGCCAGAGGTCTCAACGGCCTGCTCGCTCGAAACGTGAACGCTGCTTTTGCTTCTGCTTCTGTTGTTCCATTGATAAACACACAGAACTTCCCCACGGCACAGAAAAAAAATGAAAGAAAACAAGCACCGACCGACCCAAAACACGATTTCCGATCGCACCTAGCTCGCTCGAATTAATTCCATACGAATTTTCAATCAATTTAATCACATTTATTTTTCCACGCTCCTCTTCTTTCTTCCGGTCGTCCCGACATCGACCCCAACTACACTTGAATATTTATTTTCTTTAGCTGAATAATTTCAAGCACATGCTGGTGCTGCTTCTGCTGCTGGCCTGCTTCCACACGCCTTCGTCTGCATTTGCATTCGTGTGGGTATGTATATGAAGGAATTTAATTGAACGGTACACTCGCGAACTGCAGAGGCCGGTCCGGTGTTTCACCACATTGCGCTTGGATTAAATCTCGTGTGAAGCCTGACGGCTGTTCTCCTGAAAGCAAAAGAAATAAACGAAAAGATAAGAACTTCATGTGCATCGCGCTATCGCTGCGCAAGAGTTGCGTCTGCCAGCATCTGGATCGACATTCGAAATGGTCTATAAATCTTCGAGCTCGAACGAATTGGTTAAAGTCACTTGCATCCGCTCAAAGCAACAAGATTATTATAAACATTTCCCTCTCAGTGTTGGTCCAGATTTGTCCTAGGAATCAGGTTCTCTGACATGATTCAAGGCAGAACGCAACTCGCCCGCAGTTGTTGTCGTCGTCGGCCGGCTGGCTTCGAGTTTTTTTTTCGCTTTTCCTTTTACCAACTTCGTTCGTTAACCGATTGGATGCGATCTGAGAGATGGAGATCACCAACACACTCCGCAAAATCGTTGTCTATACCCATACAAGGTAAATCTGACCTGACGCACCGTCGTATATCATGGTTCGCGTGCCGCATTCGTAAGCACCCAATCAGCTCGCGAAGTCGCGACTCGCGAGACGACGCGCATTTGTTTGTTCGGTCCGGTTATATCGTCGGTTTCCTGCAATAGGGGCACAACTCAAAATTTGTCATTTTTGAGATTTTGATGGTAAATGGTGAAAAACTATGTAAAATTGCATCTCACAAAGACCCGTTCCGAAATTCGTTGTGAAACGCTAGATTTGGGCATTTTCACCAATTTTCCGCAGTAAGGGCACAACTCAAAATCAGCCAACTTTTTCAATAGTCGTTGAAAAATAGTAGTCAAAAATTCATGACACAGATAGTCCTTCAGCTCCTTTCAATGATACAACAATCAAAATGTGTTTACTTTTGTCAAATGATGAGAGAAATAAGTGAATTTGCAAGAGGTGCTTCAAGATTGCCAATTTTCAAACGCTTATTCTGAAAATTCACATTTTTTGAGTTGTGCCCCTATTGCAGGAAACCGACGATATGTCTGGAGGTGAACCGAGCTCATCAAGTTTTGCCGTGTTCGACGCTCGCTGGATGGATTAAATGGCTTATTGGATTTGATTCTTGTTGGAAATTTGTTCTCGTCCGCGTGGATGAGTTTTGCAAGTGTGGAACAGAGAAGATGGAGACATTTGTACAATGTGTATGGACATGTTTCACCTTGCCATGAGATCAAAGTGGAATTGCTCGTTTGATGCAACTGCCTTTGTAACTTCACCTGGCGACAAGTTTTAACTCGGTCGAAGAAAGGTGAAGGTCTTCGAGTAAACTTTTGTACTTGACCCAGTCTGGGCTATAGAAATAAATTGTCTAACTAAGTGGCATATACTTGTACTTGATGTAGCGTTGGAAAAGTATATGCCACAGTAAACGAGTTTTTACAGAAGCAAACGCAGAGATTATAAATATCAGAAGAAATTTTAAAATAATTAAAATTGACTCTTAACTTTTTAACGCATTATGCTTATCAGTCAATTATCACGAACAGCTCGAGTGAGTGTATTCTTATCAGAGGCGCCAGAAAACCAACAGTTCACTTCCGATGAGATCACAAAAATAACGTACTGTCATGCATACCATACATACTTCTATAAGGAGATTCACATGGAATGATGGCTTCATTTGATAGAATTACGGAAGAACTCGTGTATCTGTTACGTTGTACGACTATTCGACTACAAAAATAACAGTTTCTGATTTTTTAGGATTTTTCCCAGGTTCTTGAAAATAATATCAAGTTAAAATAAGCTTGAGCATGAATACAATTCCAGGTATTCACAGTTACTACTGAAGTATTGAAGTGCTTATTCGGTAGTTTCTTTTTACTAAATTAGAAGGGCATTCCTATTTTGGTAATATTGGGGAACTTTCGCCAAATTGGCCTCAACGCTTTCATAAATTATACGACCAAGTTTCAGGCAATTTGGCCGACCAAAACCCTCATGACGAAGAGAACAAACTTGCCGATAAAACCAAAAGTTACTCTAAGTAGTTAGTTGTCTAGAAGTGCCAGAGATAAACAAGGTTCAACGGAGCCTCCAAGCAGTGCACTGCAGTGTTGTCACCAGGGCCAGGGTTGGTAACCATCTGTTTCGTCACCGACCAACGACGAAAAATTAACAAAAAAAATCGTCAGCCAATAAAACTCCGTCACTTGCATCATCAGCGACCGACAAAGAAACCACGACGAGGATGAACCAAAAATAAAACAGGGAGCTACAGTTTTCGTCATTCTCTTTCGTCTCCTTTTGCAACGACGAAAAACGAACATGCATTCATCACATGGCATCCGACTGCATACGGAAGGCGAACCAATCAAGTTTTAATTGACGATTTAGCCACGGTCCTTACGAGCTATTGAATTAGCTCTATTGGTATGCTTGTTGTGCTACCAATCTGCAGGTTTTTGGTTCGATTCCGAATGAAGGCGTGTTTCATCTTTGCATCTTTTTTTTTCTGATCAGCCAATCCCGTGGGACTGATTATTCGTTTGCTTGCCCTGTCCGAAGTAAGCCACTCAACGAAAATGCCAATAAAGAGAAACGGCAAAACTCTTTCGTCGCGACCAGCAAACTGACTGACGGTGTTTGAAGAAAAATCATCTAGAGCTGCTGACTCAGTGACACAAGCTTTATATTACCCGTTGTCGTCAGTGATTATGCTTCAGCTCCGATGACTATTAACAACCCTGGTTGCCACTATAAGTTGATCTGTAACACTAGTTTACAGCATTTTTGAACTCGGTAAGCTGATGATCATTTTTGGTGTAGAATCATGCCCTGAGTTGACGGGAAGGAAAAAAAATACAGTAGAGCGGAATTTTTTCGACTTTTCATTCAAGCTTGATGATTTGAAATCGATTTTTGTTCTATTTTTAAGCAAAGTTGATCACTTCATACATCTCATTTTCCGTAATCAATACTACGATTGAGCTGATTTTTTTACTGTATCTCGCCTACATATGATATGTCAAATGAACACTGAGAAAGAATTTTCAAAATACATTTCTTCATATATTTTTGGAAATTTTCCTAAAATTTGAGGAGATCGTCCCTTAAACTCGACAATATCTCGAATTTAATCAATCTGAAAAAAATTTTGGTCGTTGACAGAAGTTCACGACCTCGTTTTGTTTTGTAAACTAGTGTAATCATACAGATTTTCTCACAGATTATATTGTAAATCCTGCATAAAAATATTAGAGTTTTTTAGAATATGATGCAGACTTAAAAAGTTTTTCAGAAAATATGAGATATACATACATCCTGCGGGCAGGCGTATAGCGTAGACTTTGACCAGAATATATGTTTCACAAGCAGTTCTTTGAAAGCCACAATTCTGCGTTTTTTTTGTCAAAAAGACCCTTTTTTTAATTCAGTTTGGGTACCAACTCTCACAATAACTCCCTAAAAAATAATGCCTGTAGGTTTCTTCAGCTTATCAATAGAAATCCATGAATTCTTCAGAAATTCCGCTATGGATTTGTATAGTCTATCAATATTCTTTGGAAGTCCCTCGAGAACTTAAAAAAAAGTCCTGAAAATCCACTTGAGAATCATCCCCATTTCTTCAAACATTTCTGAAGATCCACCAAAAGCCTTACATTATCTCGCAGAGTTAATCTGCGATTATCTCGAAGAGTTACAACATAATTTCCTCATAAGGGCGAAATATCTTCAAGAAGCTTTGCGATCTACCAAACGACTCCCGAAATTTCACATGATTGTACAGAAGTACAGATCCTAAAATAAAATGAATGAAATAAACCCCATTCCCGGATCTACAGGTAAACTTAATTGCGCATTACCTAAATTCACAACGAAACGACCGTTTTCGTCAACTTCTTGCATGTGAATCAAATACCAACTGCGGATCCCGTTACGGAAATGTTACAGAAGATTATTACCCACGGAAGTGCGTTTGGAAAATATATGGCAAGTGATATTTTAATTTGTTTTGATGTGAAGTGCCAAGAATTGAGTAGTTCAAAACCTTATCTAAACACATTTTGAAATAAAATTACTTTCCTGAAAATTTTTTGATTTCAAGATGAAATAAAATTCCTGGTTTTGTAGAAAGTAGACACTCCGATAGTTTTTTTTTTTTGCAATAAAGGAGATGTAAAAATTTTGTTTAATCAGTTTTTTTTAAACAAAATTCTGAAACGTCTAGAAGTATGGAAATTTCGCATTGATTTCTATTCATGTTTTGAAGTCCTGAGCTATACCAAATGG
Organism: Aedes albopictus; assembly: GCF_035046485.1. Classification (NCBI taxonomy): domain Eukaryota; kingdom Metazoa; phylum Arthropoda; class Insecta; order Diptera; family Culicidae; genus Aedes; species Aedes albopictus. Next base: position 241,069,283 of record NC_085138.1, read on the forward strand.
ATCTGCCTGATGTATATCACTCACTCTCAGTATACGTTGAGCAGCATTTTCAATTAATATCTGAGGAAATTCATACAATTATGTTTGGTTGTTAATCGAACGCAATTTATGGTAGAGAATGAAAAATGTATATTAGATTACTGTTGGTGAAACGTTTTGAAATTCAACATCAAATTCGTATACCATCTCCAGAGGCACCAATATCTTGAATTACTCGATGCAATAAACCAAGGTGTAACTGCTTATTTTGAGTTGTGTGACTTGCAAAAAAAAACACACAAACAAAATCAAGTGTGCTGTAGATTTTTTTCAACATTTGTGTTCTTAAAAACTCGAGTACGGAATTTTTGACGGCCAGTAGGGCAGCCATGTTTGGAATCTGTGAAGTTTCTCTATAAAAGCATTTCTGGCAGATTTCATGGCAAAGTTTCAAAACGAACATCTTGAAAATTTTAGGAACAAATTCTGTTTAAAAACCTACATGAAAACTGAAATAACTACTCACAGGGTTCTTGTTCGAATTTCTAGAGATTTTTCATAGAGAAATATGTAAGTATATAAATTCAAAGAAGTCAACCACGACTCTTTTAATCTGATGTTGGATTGGAGCCTTCCTTTGAGATTATTTTTTAATGTTCTAAGAAAGGTCAATTTACTTTAGTTATATTTTGAATTTGAAAATTCTCTTGCGTCACAGTGTTGGACAAACTTTTCAGGTCTGAGCAAGTTCGATATATTTACTTCAAAAATAAACTGCTTAAATTGTTAGCTTAGGAATCCTTCTGAACGCATGTTCTCTCTTGAGGGATATGCCAGTCATATAAATTCCACGTAATTGGATTGACCCAGTATTTTCACTTATGAGTAAGCAATATCTTTTAGCTCCTTATCATAATCGCACAATGTTTTGACCACAGAAGACAATCACTTGCATGAATATAAACTCCTCGATCCACGAAATTGCACCTTTATTCGGAACAATAATCCATGTTGCCAGAGCTAACTATGGCCACTCGACATCATTTCATTTGTTTTCGTAATACTCCACTTGAGCCCCAGAGCAACATTGTTTTCCACTTAGCATCTGCTTTTTTTTTTTTCAGCAACGGCAAACAGCCCCACTTTCACGTTTTTCTCGTTTCATCCACTTGCACTGAATTCATCAGAATATTTTTATCCATTCTCCGAAGATTGATCAACGGCTTTGGTTCACAAACGGCGTAGGCCTACATACACTACTGGGGCACGATGAGTGTACGTCGCCCAATCACCGATGGCAAAATAACTTTCTTCTTGGAACAACCAACTTTTCAGCGAATCCATCAAAAGATCGACGTCTCCCAATCGGCCATCCGATATCAATCATAATAAAAGCATAACATACATTCTCCATCTTCTTGTCTTCAAGCTCGGAACAACAAAGCCAGCCAACCGACCCCCAACATAACACCGGGGCATTACACAAATTTACACATTTTCTTCCAATCAAATTTATTCTAATTCCCCAAATGACCGTATCAACAACGATGTGCTGCTATGACCTTCGTCGGTGCAAAAACACTCGCCTACCATAGGCTTCACAGCCAAGTTTCCGATCGAACCCGGAATTCATTTATGATTAAATCAATTATTGAATTATCCCCATTCTCTTCCAACCCTGACTATGTAGTAGGAGGCACACGGTAACCTCCAGTTCGATCCCGTCCTCCGTATTTGGGACTTTGGCCTGGCGGCGGCTCGGTGGAATGCACTGCAACTTCGCTTTTTTTTGTTATTCACACTGCTGCAGCAACGATACACCAGTTTTGCACCGACAGGCCCCAGCTCATACCCACACACAAAGATAGCACACGAGTTTACCTTCGAAAAACGGCAGCAGCGGCAAGGATTGCGACACGCGACGAACGATGATGATGACGACGACGACGACCACGGTGAAGAAACAGGAATAATAAAATACCTTCGAGGGCCGAGTGGCCTAGTGGAACACAGCACACACCGGAGCCCACGTCGCCACTTCTCTCGCGCACGCAACTGCACCACTTTCCGCACCGTGTGTATGTAGTCTATGAACCGAACCCGAATCGCGCCACTACCGTGTAGAATCTCCCGGTGGTAGGTTCCCGACACTGTCACTCGGACGAAAGCACGCGGCGAACTAAACGAACGAATCCAAAGCGACACAGTCGGTGCTGCTGCTGCTGCTGCAGCTCCAGCGAAGAGCTGTAACATCGGTGAGAAAAGGCGAATGCTGTGCGAGCCGTGAGCTATGCTCGGCGAACCGGGCGAAGTGAAGTGAGAGTTCATCGGCAGCACGCTGATCGTCGTCTCTTTTGTTGGTGAGAGTAGATTTATGGAGCGAAAGAAAGGAATCAAAACAGAGAGTCGGATAACACCAACACACAGGTAGGTTCATTCCGGTTTACCAGAATTGAGATGTAGTGTGTGTTATGAATTAACAATATTGTTGGTTGTAACTAACAAAAAAACCAGACTTTTGCTTCGGTAAATACGGTTTTCATTCATGAATCTTTATTTCGACCTCTTTTATTACACCCAAACAATCAAACGTGTAAGTAAAGTTTAGAAGTCCAATTAGAAAACGTGCTCCCCATACTCCACTCAGCACCAAGCATGGGAGACGAGGACAGAAATAAACAAAGTTCATTTCTCAAGACAGCGAAAACAGAAACCGCTGGAATACGCCATATTGAACCGGTTCAGAAAAATTTCGCCCGACTATCAAGCGGGGAAATATTTCAACGTAAACGTTCGTTAGGCCATGCACCGATTCATAAAATGGCAACAAGATAACTCGTTAATATTACCGCGGTAATGAAAGTTGCACCATTAAAATCTCTGTCAATACCGCGTCTGGAGTTCACGGGAAGTTTTCTTAACGCAAGGTTGTCCAAAACGGTGAAGGAGTAGGTATTATGCGATCCTAATTGACCGTCGAGTCATGTGAATGGACTCGAAAACAACATTGGCTGGGTGAATTTGTGGCGTTTCGCGTGAAACTGATCACAGACAAATTCAAAGCTTATGAATGGATTTTTGCCTTTCTCGTACACCAAGGTGTACCGAAAGGCTATATGTTCACTCCAAAATCGAAAATTTAATGGGGGCTCTATCAAATTTTCGTTTTTCGAGTGAGTCAAGTGTTATATACCAATCGACTCAGCTCGACGAGTTGAGATGATGTCTGTGTGTATGTATGTGTGTGTGTGTGTGTGTGTGTGTGTATGTATGTGTGTGTGTATGTGTACAAATAGGTCACCTCATTTTTAGATAGTAAATATGAACCGATTTCAACGACCGATGGTTCATTCGACGCGGTATATTGCCCCATTGTTTCCTATTGAAAATGGTTCAGATCGGTCCAACCGTTCCGGAGTTATGGCCATTTAGGAGTTCCGGAGCGGTACCCCAGGAAGGGACCAGATATGAAAATGCAACAAACCCGTGTATGCGACCCATCAAACCACTGCATTTTCGATTATCTGATGAACGGGAAGTAGGAAAATAGTCTCAGAATATATCTGAACCGGTAGTGTTTCGGAACCGGTTCCGGGTTTCCCGCCGGAAATGGCCAAATATAAAAGTGAACATAACCCATGCATGCGACACGTCAAATAGCGGCATTTTCAATAACCTGATAAATGGTGAGCAGGAAAGTAGTTTCAGACTATATTTGAACCGGTAGTGTTCCAGAACCGCTTCCAGGTGTCCCGCCGGAAGTGGCCAACTAAAACAGCGAACCAAACCCATGCATGCGACACATCAAACAGCGGCTTTTTCGATAACCTGATGAACGGTAAGCAGGAGAATAGTTTCAGACCATATCTGAACCGGTTGTGTTCCGGAACCGGTTCCAGGTGTCCCGCTGGAAGTGGCCAATAAAAAAAAACAAGCCCAGGCATGCGACACATCGAATTGCGGATTTTGCGATAACCTGATGAACGGTAAGCAGGAAAGTAGTTGCAGACTATATTTGAACCGGTAGTGTTTCAGAACCGGTTCCAGCCCAAGTAACCAAAAGTTCCGCTTCCCATGACAAAATGCACTTTCAAGTTCCGCGAAGTTCAGATAAAGTTCCAAATGGAACTTTCTGGCTGCTTAAGAGGCTAACGATGAGCCTTGCTGGAACTTCGGTCACAAGTTCCGGCAAGGCTCATTGTTAGCCTCTTAAGCAGCCAGAAAATTCCATTCGGAACTCTATCTGAACTTCGCGGAACTTTAAAGCTGCTTAAGATGCTACTCGGAACTTTGTCGGAACTTTCAAGTTCATAGAAGTTCAGTTCAGTAGCATTGTGTTTCAATGAAGATTAAATTTATTTCTTTTACAGAAAACAACTGTTAGAGCATATATGAATAAAAGACAAATATGAGTTTATCAAATTAATGAATATTAGGCTTGAGCAAAAAAAAAAATTGCCACCCATCGGATTCGAACCGATAGTCGCTGCGTGAGAACCCTGCGCTCTACCACATTACTACAGTTGCGATTGAGTGAGCAGCAGGTAAAGTCTGACTTGAATCGATTTTCTGTCGGCAGCTAGTTTTGCACATTTGTACAGTAGTGAAGTTAGCTTACCTTTGTCTAGTGTCTTCAGCAGCGCAGCGGTAAGTCGGCAGGCTATCACGCAGGAGGATCCAGTTCAAATCTACATAGCAGCGACATGAGTGAAAATATAATTATCAGAAGCAATTTCCAGACATAAATCCACAAACCCACCAACAGAGTTGTGATTCTGGAAAACACATTTTTGTTTCTGCATGAATTTTGTCAAAGTTCTGTCAGAAGCTGCTTAGAAGGCTATCCAGCGTGCTTATGTGAACTTTCAAGTTCCAAAATTACTTAAAAATGAAGCTGCTTAGAAGGCTAATAAGCAACCACGAACAAGCTGATTAGCTTATACAGTACCCTTTTATCTGAACTTTTGGTTACTTGGGAGGTGTCCCGCCGGAAGTGGCCAACTAAAAAAACAAACCCAGGCATGCGACACATCGAATTGCGAATTTTGCGATAACCTGATGAATGGTAGTTGCAGACTATATTTGAACCGGTAGTGTTTCAGAACCGGTTCCAGGAGTCCCGCCGGAAGTGGCCAACTAAAAAAGTGGACTAAACCCATGCATGCGACACATCAAAGAGCGGCTTTTTCGATAACCAAAGGAACGGTAAGCAGTAAAATAGTATCGGCCTATATCTGAACCGGTTGTGTTCCGGAACCGGTTCCATGTGTCCCGCCGGTAGTGGCCAATTAAAAAAGTGAACCGAACTCAGACATGCAACACACCAAATAGCGGCTTTATCGATAATCAGATGAACGGTAAGCAGGAAAATAGCTTCCGACCATATCTGAATCGCTAATATAGTTAACTGACGAAGTTGAACGGGTGAATCCTGCTGAATGCGTCTGATGATGACCGAAGAATAGTAGGTCGAAACGCTTAAGGCTAAATAAGCTGTTTATCACCGATAATCACCAATCAATCCACTAAATAACATATCTGAACCGGTTGTGTTCCGGAACCGTTTCCAGATGTCTCGCCGGAAGTGGCCAGTTTAAAAAGTAAACCAAACCCATGCATGCGAAATATCAAATCATCAAAAATGTTCGATAACCAGATAAACGGGTAGCAGGAAAATAGTCTTTGACCCAAGCTCTGACCACACCTAAGATTACCGGCAGTGTTGCAGAATCAGGATTAGATGCATCGCTGAAATTACAACAAAACAAAATCGATGCAAGCGATACATATGCGTAAAAGAACAAAATCTTGATAAAAATTTAAGCGATCGTGTCAAGTCCCACCATTTTCCTGAGGCGTAATTATACAGTAGGATGGATCAACGTTGGGAAAATTTTAATTTTGTAGCATCAATCCCCTTTTGCGACTTATATTACTGCGCACAATTTTGATGCAACTGGTTGAGTCATCGCGCTCTGTAACACGGTTGAAATATGAATGGGTTTTATTATGGGAAATTTTACTTGCTAGCACTTTTTTTGTCCAATTTTACATGGATCTCATACTGCCGTTCCACACCCAATTGTCCCATGTTATATGGGAATCCCATATAACATGGGATAATCATGCGTAGAACGGCAGTTGAACCAATGATAATAAAGTAAAGGCTAAACTGTGCAGAAAAAAAAATGCTGAAATGTCTTGATAATGTTCGGCATCCAGTGCTAGTGAAGGTGGTCAAGCAGTCAACTGAGAGGTTTTAGTAGTTTACGCAACAAGGTGCAGAATGAAGATTTTTACAGCACGAGTCGTACATTTATCCAACGAGGCTTGCCGAGTGCTGTAAAAATCGAGTTCTGCACCGAGTTGGGTACAACGTTTTTTGCAATTTCATAAATTACCGCTTGATGATAGTTTTTAACAAAACTTTTCCATCAAACTGCACACTGATGTTCATAACCTTGTTAAAGAAAATCTGATCATAGCAGGTTTTACTGTGTAGTTGTCACAATTTTTCAAAACTGCGTCCAGAAAGCATCAAGAAGTTGATCAAAACTGGAAACAGTGCTGTAATGGTTCATTACGCAACGCAAATCAGTGCTGTAATGAACCATTACAGCACTGTTTATTTAGTGTGGGAAAGTAGGCCTTTTCCTGTCAGATTTGCGTGAGGTAAAACAGCCTATTACGATGAGAAATTGCAAAAAATATTTTTCAGCTCTGCTTATACGTTTAACATAATACATAACATAGGAATATGAGCCATCAATAAGTTTCCAAATTCGATTATGGCTTTGATAAGGTTCTTGTTTTTCTGAACAAGGCTGAAACAAATTTCGATTTTCTCTTAAGCCAAGAGGGGTTCCCCCTTGGAAATTTTGGGTCGGAATTCAACATTTTGAGGAAGGGCACAAAAGAATAAACCAATATTTTTTTAAATTTTAAAGTGAAGTGTCCTCCAAATAATTTCTTACCAAACCCGATGAGTTGGGCGGTTTTTCTTAATTGTTTGAGTATTTTTTTTTTCATCAAATACATTTATTATTTATCAACTCCACCCCCTCATTGACGAACGAGCACTGTGACAAAAAAAAAAGATGATGATATTTGTTCCGTTCTAGAGTGTTTTCAGGATTCAGGAACTTCGGCTTATGGCGACGGAAATATCTTAGAGTACATATTCGACGCGAAAGGCGCTATCACCACTAGGTGGATTAATCTGGATTTTTTAAATTATTATTACTGTGTATTTCATGAATGAAGATACGTTGCGTTCCCTCACAACATAATCAAGCCGTTGAGTAACCAAGCGGAGTAAGGGACCCAGCACAGATGCATCGTCACGTTGATTCCGTGGGTCCGACTTTCTGTACACACCAGAGCAAAACTCAATGCTTCATTTGGTAAGGGTATGCGGTATACCGAAAAGTTTCGCCAAATGCACCTCGAAACGAAATTCCGCGGAATGCCACGGAATTCAACCAGGCGAAATTTATGATTTTGAATTTCGTTTCGTTTCGTCAAATTCTAAAAATTTCGCCTTCAAAAAATATATTTTAACGAAATTAAACGGAATTCCGCGGAATGTCTAATAAATTTCGAAAACAAGTTCATTGTGAAAATGTCTTTTTTGAAAGAGTTTAATTTTTAGTGAAACTCTTGAAAGTGATTTATCTGTGTGACCAGGGCTGGATGTACGGGTGGGATGGGGGTGGCCGGGGGTGGTTATTCGGGCTCCGGCCCCTCACATTTTAGACCCCCCCTACAAAGACCTTTTTTGATTATTACACATCAGCTTTATGTTTCATATTGTTCAAATACTGTTTGAAAACAAAGAAATTTTTGTATGCTCATCACCAAGGGACCTTCGCATCCGCTCGGGCCTCGGGCAATCCTTGATTCGGGCCTGTGTATGACGAAACGCAATTCACGGTTGAGCTCTTATTTCTTTCGTTAATAAGAAATCCCGTAGAATTTTATGGCCAAATTATTCATGTACGATTCCTAAAGCTATAACCCTAGGCTAGTTCCGAATCAAATGACCTGAAGGTAGAACACACTTTTTAATTTTTTTTGGGAGTGGTTTTTTGATCCCAGGTCCTCGGTGAGAAGGGCATGCACATCAACCATAACATCAGGACCGCGTAACATGTAGAATCTAGAGTCCAGTTTTATCAGGTAGAATTGTTGGCCTTATATCTAGAGATGATTGTATTTATAATTTTAGAATTTGCGGATTGCGGATCGAGTTTGCGGATGCTTCAATGATTACCGCATATATTTCGTAAGCATTCTCTGCGAGTTTTACAGGGTATTTTCTGATAAATTAAATCATCTATCATTTCTTTGAAGGTTGTAGATTTCAAGCTTTCTTTAGCTTGATTGGTAAACATCTAGTAGTTGATGTTTCCACATCATATGCTTTATGTTTCTGTTCTGATAAACAATCGATAATAGAGCATCTTACAGTAGAGGTGTGCGCCGATTTGAAATCTGTCGGCGGCGGCGTTTGGCGCTTTTGAATTCGGCGGCGGCGTAATCGGCGTGACGCCGAGAGCACTTTCGGCGGCGTCGGCGTGAATCGGCGTAGCCATAATTTTGACTTCTTTATCAATTTAATCTTCGCAAATCAATACTAGTTTTTTTTATTTTTTATTAACTTACCTCAATCGTTGAAGATTCAACAAAATTTTTATAATTAATGTTTAAATTTATTTAGATTTTCCTCTGTCTTTTTAAACTTATCTTAACCCTTTCCTTCCCACGACTTTGACCGACTATTCATATGCCAAGAAAGCGTTTCCGAAAAAAGTGTTTGAACAAAAAGTTATTGCAAATTGGCAAAATTTTTCAAAATCAACGAAAAATAGTTGTAAATCAATAGTACTTGATTGTTTATCAGCAGTTACACTTTTGAAACAAGTAGTTAGGATTTGGCTTTACCTAATGAGATTACAATGCTATTCTAAAAAGTATTGCATCATATTTATCTTATTCCGCTTGTTTGGAGTTCGTCGAAAATCGATGGTGCTCTAGAGCAATCGTAGGAAGTAGAGAAGTAATAATCGTCAACAAGCTGCACGAGAAATGAATCCAAAAGTTTTTTTTTATTTTTTTTGTATTTAAGATATTGTTAGAGTTTAGATACCCAAGATATCTTTCCAAGTATTTATCTCCAAACTCCATCAGGACTTTAACTTCAAACTCCCACTATATTCTACTTAGATTCCACTAGCAAGTTGCTCCAAATCTTGAATACTCATTGAAAAAGAAACATCTGTACAAATGACTTGATTTTTTTACGCAGTGAGATCCCTAATAAACCAACACCATACACGGACCGTAATGCAGACGGTTCAACAATACCGCATACTGTTCGAATTGTATCCCGAATGGGTGGTTAAGCAAATCTTATGGTTATCGTTTATGCGGGATGTGCAAACCTCCAAGTAAATTGCTACAATATTGGCTGACTTACAGCTCAAAGTGGTCAGAATCGGTCCAGGGCCCAAATGGTCCTCCACCCTTGTTAGGCAAAGTTGGGTACTTATGTAGCGGTCCTGCCGACCGAAGGAAGCATTTCCCTCCCTGTATCGAATAATTCTAAAGATCAATGATCACCATTGATCTAAGAAAGACCCTTTATTTCCTCATGGTGCTCCACGCAATTAGTGGATTACATCACATGTGGATTTCACGGTCATGTTTATAGACCAACGCCGGTTAACCAAGAAACAAGCGATGCAAGCAGAGAGAATGCTTACTGCTTGTTGCTGGTTGACCTGGTGATATAACGTTCTCGCTCCAATGCCGGAGAAATGTTTTTTCTTTTAATTTTTGTTTGTCGCCCGGCAGCGCTGACTGAACCCCAACAAGGTCTCAGTCACGCGGCCGAACTAATGAAGCCAGAGTGGACGACGCCCGTTTTGGCTTTTCTCTTTTCTCTTATTTCTTTTCAGATCGGGAGAATGAGTTCTTGCGACGGCAAGTTAAAAGACCCGCGATTGACGCCGGGGCGGTGTTGTATTGTTGTGTGGATCGTCGGCTGCCCGGTTCGTCTGTTCGCGGTGACGGTTGTTGTGGGTTCGTTGGAGAAGTCCGGGTGTCCGTTTGTCGTCGGTGTCGACGACGTTAGTGTGCCGTGTGGTTGCGAGAAAGTGTTAGAAAGTAAGTCTAGAAGAAGAATAAACAGTAAGAAGTAATAATCGTAGAGTTAGTTTTTCCGAAAAAGGAAGAATAGAAAGAAAGCCAGTGCAGTGCCGTGACCACTTCGCGACTTTCGACATTCTACATTCTGGTGACAGCGCAAAAGCGCTAAACAAGTGCAGGCACGCCGTTTGTGATTGGAAAGTGAAAAAGAATAAAAACCTATTGAAGTATCTAAGACCCAGCTGGTTACTACAGAAGAAATCGTGTAAGTGTTGCGCAGAAAACTGTTAGGCGAAACAGTGTGAATCATTCAGTTGAGTAGAACTCTTGAACCGTGCACAGTTTGAGTGTGATGCCGATCTCGGATTCCTTTTAACGAAAATTGTTGTGTTACTCATCGAGTCAAAACAGAGACGAAGTTGGACCCACTGGATAATACTGAGTCGCACATTTGCAAACCGCTTGCAAATCGATCACTGCCAGATCATTTCCTACAAGAGGAACTACGTATCTTCATCGGACCCAGCAATATGATGCCGAATAATGGGTAAGTCGAATCAATATTTTTTTTAATTGAGTGATTTTAAGTGCGTATGTGTATATCATTTTGGTTCTCTTAGCACAAAATGAAAGTTACAACATTCTAATAGAATGCTATTATTGCATCTTTTTTATTTGGGTTTGAGAAAGGCAAGTAACAAAAATTGCACGTAAATAAATCCTTTTTTTTATATAATTATATTTGTTGGCTTTTTCACATGAACTCTTGATCAAATTGAAGATTATGAACTATGAATATTGCAATCTTTGGAATGCTTGAACATTTTATGGCAGTTTCGTTTCTCAAGATCATGATAGTAAAGCATGTAGAAAAGATATTGCAAAATTTATAAGAAAAATTTAATTTTAAAGAATCATCTGATTTAATCATGTGGTTATAGAAGAACGAATCTATCAAAAATCTATCAACAATTTATTTCCCGGTTGGTTTCTCCTACTATTTTAACGGATTTGGAATGAACATGGGTGTGATTAGAAACAAACATAGGTTGCTGGAGATGAGAGCAAAGATCGTGTTACTGCGACTAACACGGCCAAACCCTGTCGGTAAAACTTTATTATTCGCGCTTTTCGATTATTGCTTTTATGGATGGCCATGTCATGATATTAGGAGTGTTGATGGCACAGCTTGATTTATGGATGATATTAATTGATATCTATTGATATTAATTGAATAATTTGCTGAAGGAAAAATTAAACATGAAGAAACACGACGGGAAAATAGTTCTGTTTTGTTCTATAGTTCTCTCGTAATTGATTATGGATTTTGCACTTGGGTGGAATAAGTAACTGTCACAAAATTAATGACCACAGATAACTCATTTATAGAAGTAGCACTCTCAATAGCTTCCTCAAAAAAAAAAAATGGCATTTCCTAAGTATTCCCAATGGGATAGATTCTTCCGAGAATCGCGAGACAGGCTCGAGAGAGAGTCTGAGGAAGAGAGAGAGTATGAGGAAGAGGAATTAAGAGGCATTCATAGGCGACTACGGGTTGATAAGCCACGAGGCAATAATAACAACAACAATTACAACCGCAACAACAACAATTACAACCGCAACAACAACAATTACAGCCGCAACAACAACAATTACAACCGCAACAGCAACAACTACAACCAAAACGATAACAATTACAATCACAGAAAGACGAACGAAGAGGAAAATGGCCTTAGAATGGAAGTAGAAAAATACAAGAAGTTATGGAAAGATACGGAAGAGAAAATGCTTTTGATTGCAAACACTTACCAACGGGTAATAAAATCACTCTTAAAGCAAAATAGCGATGCTATTAGCAATAATAAGACAGCAATGGAGGCAGAAAAATACAAGGAATTATGGGAGCAATCAGAAGAATCAAAAGCTCGATTGGAAGAACTGTATCAACGTGACATAAAAGATCTTTATGACGATAGGCGGGATGCTGCTAACGATATGGCTGCAAAAGAAAAGAAATTTGATAACAAGTTGAAAGCTTTGGAAGCTAAGCTGAGCAATGAGAAACTATTGAATGAAGCATTAAGCCAGGAAGTCACTATGCTGAAGACACGAGAGGAAGAGTATGCTTTATCGGTTGCTGAGAACAAAACGGCAATTAATTCCGAATTGGAAAGTAAAGAAAGTGAAGTACGCGAATTGAAGGTGCAACTCGAAAGCAATAAGAAGAATATGGAAGAAGCGTTGATAAACAGAGATATCTTAAGGAATGAAGTAAATGATCTGCAGGAGAAACTGGCGGCCACTGAGGAAAAAGTTAAGATTCTAGACAGTACGATATCCTTGATGGTAACTACTTGCAATAAACAAAAGAACGAGTTGGAGTCGCAGTTTGTGGAGCTCGAGCAAAGGACTTTGGATTTGGAAAAGGAGAACCATTATATGAAAACAGTTATTATTAGTTTAGAGCAAGAGAAAAGTGACATTTCTTCAAAGTTTGTGGGATTCGAACGAAAGATTTTGGATCTGGAAATGAAGAACCTTCGTATGAAGACGGTTATTATCAATTTAGAGCAAGAGAATAATGACCAAACTTCAAAGTTTATGGATTTCGAGCGAAATATTGTGGATCTGGAAAAAGAAAACCATCGTATAAAAACGGATATCATCGAGCTAGAGCAACAGAAGAGCGACCTCAGTAAAAACTTGGCAGAATCTACTGATAAATATGAAAAGCTACTAAACGAAAAGGATACGATAAAATCGGAAGAAAGCAGAAAGCTAAGTGAAGAACGCGATGAAGTGGTGGAGAAGCTGGATGCCGTTCAAAAGAAAAATGAAGATTTGACTACAGAAACAACGACTCCCAAAGGCAAAGTAGAAACGCTGCGAAACGAAAAGAAGGACTTGGAAAAGACCCTCGAACGAGAAATTCGAGAAAAGACAGAACTGAAAGCGCAAGTTACCAACATTCTGCAAGAGATCGGTCGATTGGAGGAGCAGCTAAAAGATGTTAAGAACCCCCATTCGGCTATTCTGAACAAGAAACAAACATTGAAAAAAAAGATTGAACGATTACAGCGTCAGCACTCGGAAGCCAAAAACAAAGCAGACAAGGAAAACACCCATAAATGGCAGACAAAGATCAAGGAAAGCGAAACCAAGTTGCAGCAAGTCGAATGTGAGAACTCTCAGGAAAAGGAGAAGCTTTGTGTGCTAGATAACAACAATTGTTTAACCAAAGAGGAAGCAACTACTACGAGTCTCGCAAAACGGAAATACTTTGAACCACTGGGCAATCTTTTAAACGAGATAGATTTACTACGAGATTGTGTCTTTTCGGAAAACTTTGAGTGCCTAACGGAACTCCTGTGGGATGACCACGGTTGATTTGAACCAAAAACAACACTTATCAACAATAAATATTTTTTCTTCTCGTTTACAACAATTGTAACTACCCATACTGACAAAGGAGAACTAATTATTCCTCATGTTAAAATATTGTCGATGATATTGACTAATTTACACTCATAATCAAATCATTAAGGATTATGAAAAATATATATAGGAATAGATTATTGAACTTAGTTGATCAAATTTAAATAAGAAATAGAGAGTGACTACATGATACCAAACACATTACCTATTACAGAAAGAGCGATTGATATAAATAATATCAGTGCAAATATAAACGAAAATCATATTCATCTGTCACCACTCAGGATAAAGTGGTAAATTAAATTAATGAAAAATGAGAGGAATTTCATACCCTCAATAAATACAAAATGAAAATTAAAAGTGAAATGGAGAGGAATTTCATACCCTCTATAATTATAAAATGAAAATTTAATTGAAAGGAGAGGAATTTCATACCCTCTATAAAAATAAGTGGACATTAATTAAAAATGAGAGGAATAGAATACCCTCAGTAAATATAAAATGAAACATTGAAAGGGAAGTAAGAGAGGAATTACATAACAAAAAAGAAAATATTGATAAACTATGAGCCTACAGCTAATTTATAACAATGAATGCGTCCGTCAAACTCAGTTTTTGAATGTACCGAAGGGCTGGAAAACCAGAGTAACTACTATTCTGTAAGGGCCATAGATATCAAACAACAAAGAGAAATAAAGAATTAAGGAGAGGAAAACACACCCTCCAGGAATACAGAAAATACAAGGAAATAGTTGAAGAAAAATAATAAAGAAGAGGAATACACACCCTTCAGTAACATAATAAACGGAAAATTTGAACGAAAGGAGAGATGATTTAGGAGAGGAACACGTACCCTCCAATGATGTAATAGTACAGAAACTAGAACAAGAGCAAAATTAAGCGTTTTTTTAAAAAACGAATATGAAAACTTAAGAGAATTAAGAGAGGATTTACAAAAGCCCTCTGAAAATTTAAATGAAATTATAAGAAAATTTAAAACACAGAAAGGAGACAAAGCAAATGTCTACAGATTTTGACGAAAGAGGAAACCCAAAACCTCTATGAAATAATGAAATATTAAGAGAGATTAGAGGAACCCATATCCTCTGTAAAAATAATGTGGAATGATATTTACAATTTGGTTTTATACACAAGTTAATCAAGAGAAATGGAGTATACTTACAGGCCCAACCTACAACCTCAAAAGGGAAAGGGGTGGAGCAATGCCGGCAGCCAAGGACTTGCCACAACAAACGGAAAAGGACGAAAAAGTAAGGTACCTAGAGACTCGGTGAGTTCATTTTATTTTTAAGCTTTTGCGGATATGCAAGAAAGATAAATAGATTATTGCCTTGCATCCCTGCAACATTATGATGTAGTATGTAAGTTTGTTGTTTTTTGTTTTTTCTCCGGCAGTGTCTCGAAAAAAAAATTTTTTATTCATATAGTGAAATCCAGATTTGATGGAATATAAAATGCAAATTGTTTTTGGTTGACAGAAATGATCTTCTGAAGATGTTTCAATTGTGATCAATTGGTTTTTTTTCCTTACTTTCAAGTTTGTCACATAATTTGCCGAAGGCATAAGGCTAATGAAGTAGGCCAATTCATGATGAAATATTTGATTAATATTACATTACACATGTATTAAGTTTATTACATTATTATTAATATTACACATGTATTAAGAAAAAAGGCAAAAAAAAAACATTTTTCGAAAAAAAAAACAATATTCGAAAATATATATTAAAAAAAAAAAACAATATTCGAAAAAAAAGGTAAGATATTTTCGAAAAAAAAACAAAAAAAAAACATTCGAAAAAAAAAAGTATTTCGAAAAAAAAATATAATTAAATGCCATTTTTAAAAGTTCACAAAATATAGTTCGTATTTAATTCGTACCTTTTACTCTTTAAAAATAAGGGAGTATTTCTTTTACTATTTATTTGACTGATTAACTTAATTGATATAGGAGACGGAATTTGAATTTTTCGTAGGGACAGAATAGGGTCAGAAGGATCATGGAGCGGTAGTCTGCGATGCTAGTCATGCCGACAAGGACGAGCCGTTGGGAGTTGCCCGATCAAGACAAACAAGGTTTACACGTTTGAAGGTGATGGTTTAGCGCCGTTGGAGAAATGCTGGGATGTTGCTGCATAAATTGCCATGTTAGACCGGAAATCCTAGTCTTTGATTTCGGGGGTAAGTTATGCATTTGGAATGGGAAGAATATTCCGAGCTGTGCCAAGGAAGGAGTCATTAGGCATCTGAAATGCTTCGCAAGAGTACTATATGTCATGTGCCAGCTGAATCCGACAAACTTCACGGAGTTGAACGGTGACATGGAAGAGACACTCGACGAATCTCTGAGAGTGGTTCGATGGAATGGGAATGGTGATAGGTAGCTAAAACTACTCAACACATGAAAACGACTTTGTGCAGATAGAAGGTTGTTGGTTACGTACGTGCAATGGAAGGATGTTGGTTACTATTTTGGAGGTACTCCGAGTTTAAAGAATATGGCGGTTGGTTGAGAGATTTCGTTCAATGGACAACCCTACAAATAACCCGTTTTTGGTGCTTGAAATCTAGTTTCGGTCGATGAATTTCTACTGCAACACAAACACGAAGCGGCATTTTGATAGACTCGAGCGTCTGGAGGAAGGTGAATCATGTTAGAGTAGGGAAAGAAATAAGGATTAGTTTAGTTCGTTTTTGCAAGATAATCTTTAACCCGCAAATGTATACGCTAGCCGAATGCCTACTGCAAGTTTTTCTTTGCTTCACAAATAAAAACTTAATTTAAGGGGGGGCGGATGTAGCGGTCCTGCCGACCGAAGGAAGCATTTCCCTCCCTGTATCGAATAATTCTAAAGATCAATGATCACCATTGATCTAAGAAAGACCCTTTATTTCCTCATGGTGCTCCACGCAATTAGTGGATTACATCACATGTGGATTTCACGGTCATGTTTATAGACCAACGCCGGTTAACCAAGAAACAAGCGATGCAAGCAGAGAGAATGCTTACTGCTTGTTGCTGGTTGACCTGGTGATATAACGTTCTCGCTCCAATGCCGGAGAAATGTTTTTTCTTTTAATTTTTGTTTGTCGCCCGGCAGCGCTGACTGAACCCCAACAAGGTCTCAGTCACGCGGCCGAACTAATGAAGCCAGAGTGGACGACGCCCGTTTTGGCTTTTCTCTTTTCTCTTATTTCTTTTCAGATCGGGAGAATGAGTTCTTGCGACGGCAAGTTAAAAGACCCGCGATTGACGCCGGGGCGGTGTTGTATTGTTGTGTGGATCGTCGGCTGCCCGGTTCGTCTGTTCGCGGTGACGGTTGTTGTGGGTTCGTTGGAGAAGTCCGGGTGTCCGTTTGTCGTCGGTGTCGACGACGTTAGTGTGCCGTGTGGTTGCGAGAAAGTGTTAGAAAGTAAGTCTAGAAGAAGAATAAACAGTAAGAAGTAATAATCGTAGAGTTAGTTTTTCCGAAAAAGGAAGAATAGAAAGAAAGCCAGTGCAGTGCCGTGACCACTTCGCGTCTACACTTATCTGAAATATTTAGACATATTTATCAAATTATATTTGAACACCCCTAGTCATTCATTCTGCATAAAATGCATGCGAATAAGAATTCAGTTGTAAGCTTTGTGAGGAGGTGTTTCCAAATTAGATAACCGAATTTGTGAGTAGTTTTATTTTTCATGTGTATGTTTGTTCTAATAAATGTATTATTTTAGCATTTTAGCTTACCGAAGACAAATCCAATGTCGGGTTTGATGTGAGAAACGGTAGAAAAACGGCAGCCCCAGCAACAAACCCAAAAATGGAACTGTAGCAAATGAAGTCTTGAAGATGAGACTAAACTGAAACACCGCCACGCCAACGCTAGAAAAAAAATCAAACACGCAGCATCCATTTACTGATCAATTTGATATAACTGCAAAATTCCGCGGAACTTTTTCGAAAATTTCGTTTTGTTTCGAAAAATACCGAGTGAATTCGAATTTCGTATCGATCTCACGAAACATTTTTGAATTTCGTTTCGTTTCGTACCGCATTGCGTCAGAAATTTCACATATCGTTTCGTTTCGTTTCGCTTTGAAAAAATCCCATACCGCATACCCTTATCATTTGGAAACAATTGATAATATGCGTCCCTGCATGGTGCATTGAAAGGATTTGGTCAAGGATATTTTCCAGATAAGAAACTTCTCTAAGTGGGAACGCTTTTTGCCAGCAGCTACTTACGTTAATCGCTACATCTGTACGGCCATTATCTTATGTTAGGCTCGTTAACTTTTTCTTCTTCTTCTAAGCAACCTGCCCTACAGACACCTGAATAGGGAGGTCCAAATCTTGTGGAGATAGGGACCGTCTTCGACAACCAAAGCAGATGAAAGGACTAACTTAGGTAGGTCGGGGCTAGTATTCATCGCACCCTCATCGCCAGCAGCAACGGACATCGATGACTTGCTTTTAAGCGTCCAGCAAGGCAGCACGTTGACCCTAAGCCAGTTTACCGAGTGGTCCTTACCCATTGTCTTCGGTAGGCATGCAAAGTTGACACTACGCCTTCTTCTAACAGCACAGTGTCTTCCAACAGCACATGGTCTTCCCGTAAGTAAGGTCCCATCTGCCAGTACAAAGAAGCAGCCTCCACCTGCCCCTCTTTCCAACCGTGGGATCGGATCCAACCTGGTAGACCAACGCCTGGGGAAGCAGAGATTATAGACCCGAGGTCTGACCAAAACCCGTACCCCCACCCCCTTGAGGGTCAGACGCGTGGTCGCCGGCTAAGAATAGGACTACAATCTAAATTCAACGTGTCAAGTGACCCGTGCCGAGGAATGAGTGATCGAGGGGTGAAAAAGATGTTCGATCTTTAACGGAGTCTGTGGGGTATGTCGGCAACCCCCCTATTTCGTTCCATACCGCATTAATGCAGGGCTCTGGCGCGCTAGACCTCTTTTCCCGTGCTTCTCGTTGCATTAATTATGAAAAATTCAAACAACAAAAATTCAAATGTAGGAGGAAGTGGAAGTGGCAATGCTAACCTCTTCGCAAGGAGTAGGTTGGCGAGGTCTCCGTTAAGGAGAAGTGAGGATATAGGCGTGGGAAGCTGTGTACGCAGCTCCAGCGTTGGAGCTCTGGTCCACCCCCGGCAAGCCAGACGGTGGAGATGCTGGATGGAGCGTGGTTGTTGAGGGCCATCAACCAGAACAGAGAAGGACTGTCCGCAATCGAGGTGGCTGAGCAGCAACTTGGCAGGATCATCAACTCTGCGTTCAGGAAGTCCAACATTAGTAAGGACCTGAAAACGGCCTTGTTGCGAGTTCGTAAGTCGATGGACGATGCCAAGCAGGAACACGCGATACTCGCGAATACTGCAGCAGCGACGGTACCTGTGAACTGGAAGGATACGAGGTCTACCCAGACGGAGGCATTCGGAGCGGGCGAGGCAGCCGTGAGGTGAAAATCTGTCTGGCAATTCCCACAAGGCCAGGCGAATACTTAGTTCGACGATCGGCAACAAAGCCGGCCTGTCGGACCCTAGCCAGGAGTCCCGGAAAGCTGGTAAGGGTGGACCTGAAAAGGCTGGCCCGTTCCGGAAGGATGGGAACAACGGGTTGCGATCGTTGGTAGGTCCTCAGCAGCCACAGGGTAGGGCGAACCAAGGGGAGGGCCCCTCTTGGACGAAGGTAGAGCGGAAGAAGAAAAAGACGAAACCGCAATTAGAAGTAGCGAGGGACGCCAAACCAAGGCGTAAAAGAGTAGGTGCCTAGTGCGTGAAAAGCGACGCGCTTGTCATCAAGACACAACAGTCGAAGTACTCGGACGTCTTGAAGGCAATGCGAAGGGACAAGCTCGAGAGTCTGGAAGCCGACGTGCACAGTATCAGACCTACTCGTACGGGCGGGATGATCCTGGAGCTGAAACGCGATAAGGAGCACAAGGGTGCCGCCTACAAGAGTTTGGCGGAAGAGGTCCTCTACTCCTCACACAGCTCGTCACGGCACGGCTCGTCACGGTAACAGTGCGAGGTGGCCGCCGCAGCCGTTAGACTACGGAAAGAGCCGGCAGGAACGCAGATGGCTTTGGTTCAGCTACCTGTGGCGGACGTCAAAAAGTCCGTTAAAGTAGGGAGGATTAATGCAGGCTGGTGCGTATGTGATCTGACGTTGTACGAGCCACCGGAGGTTTGCTTTAGGTATCTGGAACCAGGATACAACTTATGGAACAACAAAGACCCTAACAGGAGCAAACTGTGCAGGAGATGCGGCGTCCATGGTGCCCGACCTTCAAGAAAGCCGAAGTGAACAAATCACAGTTTAGGTAACGCAGCTGAACCTCGAGGCTCAGAAACTGCTTTGTCCGGTGGTTTCTGAGTGGAGGACGGATATCGTCATCATAGCGGACCCATACCGAGTACCCTCCGGCAACGGCAATTGGGTCACAGATGGGGCCAGAAAAATGGTGGCGGTATGGACGACGTGTAAATCCCCCGTCCAGGAGTTGGTGTCTACCTATGAGGGCTCCGTGGTCTTCAAAGTAAACAGAGTTTTCTCTGCGGTGGTCGATCGAGCAGTTCACGCAGATGTTGGGCCGCATGACGACCGTTTTAACAGGGCGAAGGCCGGTGGTAATGACGGGTGACTTTAATGTCTGGGCCGTGGAATGTGGAAGCCGTTTCACGATCCAGCGGGGTCAGACCCTGTCAGAGACATTGGCCATACTAGATGTCGACTTGGATAAAGTCGGTATCACGAGTATATTTAGTCGAAACGGTGCGGAGTCGATTATTGACGTGATTTTTTTGTAGACGATAGCTACACTCACAGCGATCACCTGGCAGTTCGCTACAAATAAACTACAACAACAGCGGATAGAGGAAGAGGCGGCTAGGCTAAGGCCAAGCCCTCGCAGATGGAAGACATCATACTTCGGCGAAGGGGTATTTAGTAGGGTGCCAATGAAAATCGAATTTTCGAATTTCAAAAACGGGTAGTGCTCAAAAGTTTCGTCTCCTCAAAAAAAGTCCCCATGCAAAATTTCAGCTCAATCGGACTTCGCTAAGGGGTGGCCCAAAGCGGTCAAAGTTTGGCTGTTTTGAAACACGAAAAATATCCCAAATATCGAAATCGAAAATTTTTTTTGATGCCAAATACCTTAAAAGTGCATGAAACGTCGAGATCTGGTGTTATCTCAAAAATTTTTTTTTTGGAAAAAATTTTACTTTTTGGACTTAGAAAATTTTTGAGTTGGGAGAGTGAAATGAATTTGAAATGGAGGATTTGAATTTAGTTGCTGAAATATTCATAGCATTAGTACTGGAACATGCCTTATATCATCGTTGGCAACTGCTAGCATATTATATATCATATATCGTTAGGGTGGTTCACTTATTTTGCATTAGGGTGGTCCTTTTTGTAGAAAAAATTAAAAAATAAGGAGAAAAATTTAAATATTATGTATTAAAAAATCTCTTATATACCTGTAAGTCATTGAATATAAATAATATTTCATTAGGGTGGCTCATTTATTTTTAATTAGGGTGGCTCTTTGAGATGGAAATTAAGAACAAAACAATATTTCCAGAAAATTTACCTGTCATATTTTTGTATAGTTTAAAACCATGATCCTTTATGTAACACTTTGTTAAGATATTCCTAGACCAACATGTTGAAAGGGCGTAACAACCATTGCGAATTTCTGCTTCTTATGTCCCTGGATTTTTTTTACCAGTAACAAATAGAGCTGACTCTCCTCTATCTGTTAATTGGAAAAGTTTGCATAATATATTGAGATATGCCCAGAATGGACGAGAAAGTAAGCTAGTAAGTAAGCGTTTGCAATGGTTGTTCCGCAACACAAATGTTGGTCCAGATTTTTATTATGGTTTAAAATAAGGAATAATAAACTGATTTTAAACGTACCGTAAAACGGGGTATCATTGATCAGCGGGGTAACATTGATCAGCTTGACCGACCTCATGAAATGTTTAAAGAAGCATTTTACATTGAATCAGTTTCTGCTATCGAATGGTATATCGTAATCTGCTATTATTTAACTATTAAATGACATTTAGTTCTTGAAAATTGAATTTCATAAACATTGAAATAAATCGATTTTTCCATAACGGTGTTTCGTAACGCAATGAGATACAGGGTCAAACATTCATGCATGGCATGAATACTAGATACAATATGAGGTTCGAAATCATTGTATTACTTCAATATGATATCCTAGAGTTGGATTTAATGAACGAAACTTTTATCAAAATGCTCTTTTTCAGCAAAATATACGATTTATTAAAAGTAGGCTATCATATCCATCAGCCATTGCCTAATTTTAGGCGTTATTCGCGGTTTGGAGGATTTTAATCTTAAAATAACTCAAAAAGTACATAACTTGTAAGAATTTGGACAGCATATTCGAAATCAGCGACCCTGAATTTAGTAAGTAAGGGTATTTTCAACACAAACGAACATTGATCACTGACATGATCAATGTTACCCCAAATCAACAAAATCAAAAATTAAATTAAAAAGTCTATTTAAATATGTTTAAAAGCTTTACAATACTTTTTCGAGTAGCTTAACACATAACCAGAGGGTCAGTACTTGTTTTAAAAATATAAAACATGTAACATTTGCTTTAACAAGAGAATTATTCAAGAAAATTCGAAAATTCTGATCAATGTTACCCCGGATTACGGTATCCAAATTATGACAGCTTGATAGGCGATGATGATGTGCAACAAAGGTTTTTTGTTATCTTTTATAAAAAGATTCTTTGCTTTGGGCTGCTTCATTTCTGAAAACACAGTAACGTTGCTGGGGAAAGAACAACAGTAGGTTGCTTTCTATCTATCTAAACAAAACATACCTTAGCTACAAGATTACCATACAGTCAGGTTTTTTTTACGCGGTTTTCATTTACGCGGCCGCGTAAATGAAAACTCCATACAAAAAAAAATTTCATCGTCTTATTTTTGCATGATTCGTCGAGAAATGGTGAGACTTTTTTTACGCGGTTTTTCGGATTTTTAACTGAGTTTTTTTTTACGCGGTACGTATCCCCCGCGTAAAAAAACCCTGACTGTATAGCATACCGAAGTGGTGAGTGAACCTAAACTCTAACGTGATGGGACAAAACAAAAACAAAAATTAACTTTTGGTATATCTCAAGAGCAAACTTATGTGTCTAACAGATTTTGGGCCGCTGAATCCGAATCCGGACTCAGATTTGCTCCAACACGTTACAATTTTGAGCTATACCTCAATTTATAGGGCAAAATATGCGATTTTGGGCTTTTTGACTGCAAAGCATGGAAATATTTTTTTAATCAATCAAAAGGTTAATTGGTCAATAAACATCTGAATTAACGACTCATGCAAAATATTTCGTTTTACCATATCGAGTTTGATAGTTTTAAGCGATTTATATTAGGTATGATATTTCCCATACAAGTCACCCTCCAAAAATTGCATGCAAGTTTTCATACTAACATAAAATGCTTAAATCTATCAAATTTGATTAGGTAAAACGAAATATTTTGCATGAGTCGTTAATTTAGATGTTCATTGACCAATTAACCCTCTAATACCCAAATTTTTGATTTTGATCTAAATGCCATTTTTCGTCATCTTGAATCGATTTAAACATGTTTTGGAAGATAATTCTTTTTAATTCTCGATTTCGTGAATTTCTGTTTTTTGATTTTTCTAACTGTTATTTTTTGACATCCCCACACTTTTATATTTTTCCTGGAAGCCAATTTGGGGAACGGATTTTTTGAGATGAAAATATTTTGAGATTTTACGATTATTGTTGATTTTTTTTCGCAGAAAATTTTATTTTCCGTGTAATTTAAGGGAAAATAATTTTAGAGTGTATTCGATTCCCTTAAACTATTAAACAAGGATAGAATGATTTGGGAAAAATTTAAAATATGTTAATTGTAGCGATTCAATACAAAATAAACAATGACTTCTAAAAGGTGACTAAAACAACAATTTTTCAATGATTTTTAAAAAATGTCAATACGCTTTAAAATACACCAAAAACCATTTTGAGATATACAGAACAGTCCTAAATATCAGCCAAAAATATAAAATGAGGGGGTTAGAAGCAGAGGGGTGTAAGTGACGAAAACCCACTTTCGAGTAAATGAGGTTTAAAGTTTTTGACCAATTTTTCATCCCATACAAAATGTATGGAGTTTCCAAATCAACCCAATCTTCTCTGATTTATTGTAATTTTTCTAATAATCGTAGAAACAATCTTAAAAAAGTTCCTGAAAGCTTGAAATCTGAAGTTTTTTATCATATGCTCAGCTCAAAACCGACAAAATGGTCACTTACACCCCTTTGATTCTGGGCCCCTCAAATACTTTCCACGAAACAAAAATCACAAAAATGCTCAAACTATACCCCGTCTAAAGGCGGGATTGGGTATTAGAGGGTTAACCTTTTGATTGCTTAAAAAAATGTTTCCATGCTTGCAGTCAAAAAAGCCCAAAATCGCATATTTTGCCCTATAAATTGAGGTATAGCTTAAAATCCTAACGTGCTGGAGCAAATCTGAGCCCGGATTCGGATTCAGCGACCCAAAAACTGTCAGCGACACATAAGTTTGCTTTTGAGACAGACCAAAATTTAATTTTTGTTTCGCTGTGTTATGTGCTCTCTCTCTTCCAGAATCCTTGTTGGAAACTGATATTACACTGAGGAATAACAAAAAAGAAAATGAAAATAAAAGTTCAAAAAAAAAAATCAGATGTATTTTAGGAACATATATTCGATGTAATGTACCAAAAACCTATCAGCATGATTTTAGTAAATATCACAAAACCGTTCCCACTCTTTCATTACGTCCCTTTTACTACGACCAGGCTTGTTCGCACTGAACGTATGAAAATTATGCTCTATTGATTTACACCACCGAAATCATCGTATTTAAAAAAAATCTTCCTATCTTAACTGATAGAAGGATATTGAAATAATTTAAATGTCTTTTCGAACTGTCAAAAACCGCACCGCAGTACCACACTGAGCACACGGAGAGAATTTTACTCGGGTGAATTTTAACGCTCCGTGCGGAACTGCGTTGAGGTTGCGGTTTTTTGACAGTTCGAAAAGACATTTAAATTATTTCAAAGTCCTTCTATCAGTTAAGATAGGAAGATTGCATGAATACGATAATTTTGGTGTTGTAAATCAAAAGAGCATAAATTTCATCCGCTCAGTACGGGCATGCTTGGCCATGACCATTGCAAAAGTAAATTATATCTGCAAATACCGCATAATGAAAAACTTCCCCATCTTAGAGAGGTTCAACAAACAGTTTTACTATTCAAACTAAACTCTTCTTCCTCATAGAAACAGCTGAATAAATGTTTACTCGAATTTTCGAATTTAGTCTCACAAACAAAAAAAACAACCCTAACGGAAAATACAATACAAATACAAATACTATTATCGTTTTATTTATTTATTTTTCCACAAAAAGGACCACCCTTATGCAAAATAAGTGAAGCACCCAAAAAAAAAATCAAAATTTGAAAGAGAAAACAAAAGATTTCATGAATAATTGAGGATACGCCCGGAAGGGACGGGAGAAGCAGAAATTCGCAATGGTTGTTACGCCCTTTCCACATGTTGGTCTAAGAATATCTCAACAAAGTGTAACATGCCAATAAAGCATCATGGTTTTAAACTATACAAAAATATGACAGGTAAATTTTCTGGAAATATTTTTTTTGTTCTTAATTTCCATCTCAAAGAACCACCTTAATAAAAAATAAATGAGCCACCCTAATGAAATATAATATATATTCAACATTGAAAATGACTTACAGGTATATAAGAGATTTTTTAATACTATTATCTTTTTTTTATTTTTTTCTACAAAAAGGACCACCCTAATGCAAAATAAGTGAACCACCCTAACGATATATGATATATAATATGCTAGCAGTTGCCAACGATGATATAAGACATGTTCCAGTACTATTGCTATGAATATTTCAGCAACTAAATTCAAATCCTCCATTTCAAATTCATTTCACTCTCCCAACTCAAAAATTTTCTAAGTCCAAAAAGTCAATTTTTTTCCAAAAAAAAATTTTTGAGATAACACCAGATCTCGACGTTTCATGCACTTTCAAGGCATTTGGCATCAAAAAAAATTTTTCGATTTCGAAATTTTCATGTATCCCTACCTTGGGATATTTTTCGTGTTTCAAAACAGCCAAACTTTGACCGCTTTGGGCCACCCCTTAGCGAAGTCCGATTGAGCTGAAATTTTGCATGGGGACTTTTTTTGAGGAGACGAAACTTTTGAGCACTACCCGTTTTTGAAATTCGATGGTCAAATTTTTCCCATACATTCCATTGGCACCCTAGTATTTAGGGAGGCGCTCCGCCGTGAGTGAAACTTTCTTGATTTAGACGGCAACGAGCTGGTAGCGGTGCTCTCGCGTAAATGCAATGCGACCATGCCTAGGTGAGTCCACCCTAGAAATGGGAGGCTACCGGCTTACTGGTGGACCGACGCAATTGCGGACATGCGCCGCGCCTACCTACGGGCTAGGTGGCGGATGCAGCGAGCATGATCTGGAGAAGAGCAAAACGAACGGCGGGTGTTGTTCACCACTGCCAAAGTCACGGTGAAGACTGAGATAAGGGCAAGCAAAACGGCCTACTTCGAGGGTTTTTGTCAGAGTGCCAATGCGAATCGGTGGGGTGATGCCTACAGAACCGTGATGGCCAAGACAAGAGGTGTATTGGCTCCTACAAAGCAGTCTCCAGAGATATTGGAGGGGGCCATCGATGGGCTTTTTCTGCGTCACGATCCTAGTCCTTGGCTTTCTTCCGAAGGACAGCTGGGGACTGGGGCTGGCGGGGATAGCAAAGTCTCTTTGAGTAAGTAAGGCCCCAGGGCCGGACGGAGTTCCGAATTTGATCCTAAAAGTAGCTATTGTAGAGGCTCTTGAGATGATCGGATCTGCTATGCAGAAATGCCTGGACGAAATTTAGAGATACCACCCGGAGACCCGTCGGCATATAGACCAATGTGCTTGATCGACACAGCGGGGAAGGTGCTCGAAAAGATCATCCTCATTAGAATGTTGAGGCACACCGAGTGTGTAAATGGTCTCTTGAGTAGCCAGTAAGGCTTCCGGGAGGGGGGGTGGGGGGTGTTGACCGTAGACGCAATCCTGTCGGTTACAAAGACAGTTGGGATAGCGCTCCAGCGTAAGAGGAGGGAGGGAGTTTAGCTAATGTGCAGTAGTGGCTCTGAATGTAAAGAACGCGTTCAAAAGCGCCAGTTGGGCGGCTATTGCCGATGCGCTTCTGCGTCTGGGGATACCCAGATACCATAATTCTCGGAATGTACTAGGAATTTACCAAAATCGGGAACTAGTTCGGATCGGGAGTGCTTTCACATAACCTGAGGAGTCCCAGGAGTTGCAGAACGTGACGACCCTTACAAAAAATTGAGGTCCCATACAAAAAGTCTGTCATAGGGGGAGGGGGTTGGTTTGAAAAAGGTCGAATTTTGTGTGACATAATTTGTGTATCACCCCTTACAAACCGACAATCCGATCCTTACAAAACGCTTGAACGACTGACGATGCCGCTGGCGACGAAGCTCTCAATTTTACCCAGTTTTATCACGTAGGAGCAACTGCACATGGCTTATCAAGGAGCTTGAACAGCTAAATCATATCATCCGTTAAAATTCAAATCATTCGCTCTAACCATTTGCCGTTTCACATCTCTTGGCTCTAAAAAGCTTCTTGCACTAGAAATATTCGAATTGTTCCTCTGTGTATTTATCAATTTTATTAGATTTGCCAGAGTCAATTTTTCGTGACAATTTTCCAATACACCTATGCGTTTGTGCAACGCATAACTGTCTGACTTTTTCCTGAATGATTTGCACGTTTGCACCAAAACCAACGAAGCACTAAAAACATGTCGAGCACAAATGGCTTTAAGGACAGTATACGTGTTAAAACTTTTGGTGAAACCAGCGTGTGCTGAAGATTAGCCAAGATACACTCTTCCCAATCGAGTTATTAGTGAAATACCTATTTCATCGGTGCATCCGTTCAATTCCAAACCACTAACTAACCACTTCCCGTACATCAGTCAGAGTCGGTGCCGCTACTCGAGAAGCGAAAGTCAGAAAGCAAAGAACGATACTCAGAATGGTCCTATCAACTGTTCCGCTAACTGCCGGTTGATTGCGAACAGGGTGAGTACTCTGCCGTCATTGATGAAATAAATATAGGGTTGTTGTGAATTGTGGCAAGTGCGCCTATTATAGACTTGGGAGCAGATAGAGATTTAGGTTGGTAACTTTTTTGAGAAAACAGTTATTCAATCAGAAGCCCATAGACGAATCAGTTACCCGCTCTAAATGGAGTGAACCCACTCAACTGTGAATGTCAGTCACGAGAGATAAATCGAACGCGATAATCGAGATTCGACAGGAACCACCCAAATCCAGGTCAGCATCAGCCAGTCAGGGAGTGCAGCAGCAGCAGCAGAAGAGAGAAATCCTCAACTGCCTAAACTCCGGCACGCATCCTTCTTCACTCCGTCTGCGTCCTATCGGCAGAAACTACCATCGACCGGTATCGAAACCGTAGAAAAAAGATTTTCATCAGTGATTGCGTTCAGTTGGGCGATGTGGTTCAATTTTTCCATCCTTCCAAATGAGTAGGCGCCCCCGTTCGACGAAGGCAGTTGGATTTTTTATTGTTCAAACAAATCAAGGTTTCTGGGTTCGGGTTGGAATATTTCTTGACGTGCATCAGCTGGAAATGGATGGTGTGCGGTATCTGTTGATTCACCAGAAATATGAAGATCTGCTTTTTATCGGTGAATACTCTCGATTGAACCGCGTTTCTGGAAATCCTTAAAAGTCGTGAATTTCTCATGATAAATTTCAGTGCACTCGCTATCCTACCACGAATGGGTTGAAGCATTTCCTACGTATGAACAGACTTGGCACTGACCGACATTATGCTGCTGACGACCAATTTGGGCAGGAACCGATACATATTTCGCGGCCCCCGTCCATAATTGCTTCCACGTACTTTTCCCTATCAATCTGTCTCACATGGTCGTAAGCGATGTCGACAGATGAAGCACAGACTACCAGACGTAACTCTTAGAGGAAATTCATCAAAAACTTTTGCCCGGTGTCATTTTCATGAGCACACTGCCACCTGTTGGTAGAATCGCGCGCGACACTGTCGGCCATGATGGAATTCGATTTGACGTTTTGCTGACACGCACACTACTACACAAATTGCCTGTAATTTTCGTTTGCATCATTCAGCAATGTGTACACTGGCAAACGTCAAAGCGATCGAACACTAGCGCTTCTGGTGGAACGATCGTGCAAATCAAATGAAATTTGAATTGATCGTTAAATGCATGTGCCAAGCCGTTTTGAATAGTGTTACGTCTGTTTGTCTGTGGATGAAGGTTGATGAGACCCTAAGCCTGTACCAATCGAACCCACACATTAGCAACCGTATGTCCATGGAAGTCCAAGCTCGGAACGGGAAACCAGCGCAGCAGCGTACTTGTAGACTGAAACTATTTCGAACGTGCGCCGCACATATCTACGGAGAAGGTGACGGATACAGCGCGCACGTAAAGGTGCTGGAGTAAACCGAGGTAAGGGCAAGCAAAAAGATCTGAGCTTCAAGGGCCTGTGTCAGCAGAGTACCAATACGAACCCGTGTAATAACGCCTGCAGGGACGTGGTGGCTACGATATGAGGCCTGCTGGCCAAGCCCGTGCACAAGGAAGGGGTTTTTGAGGGTTAAACCCCTCCCTTTTCCGATGATTCGTACACTAGGCGCCCATCCGCCCTTTGACAAATTTAGGAAAAACCCTCCCTTGGTACCTTTTCTGTGCCCGGTCCTGCTGCTGGCTTCCACAGAGTAGAATCCAGAGATGCTGAAGAGCAACTGTTTCCGCTTCATGATTCGAGTCTTTGGCCTCCTTTCGAAGAACCACTGGGAACTGAAGTAGACGATGAACGTGGAGTCTCCGAGGCTCCTGGAATAAACGAATCGCCAATGCAAAAATAGCTGGACTTCCGCTTCCCAGATATTTAGAAGCGACAGAGCCTGGTACCACGGTGCTTCATTTACCGTTATAATAAAATAAAAATGACCATCAAAACCTTAAACGCCATTCTTTTTCTTTATCATTCCTACACCTCTGGATAAATTTTTAAAAAAATCGTTAGACGAAATTTTGAGTTATGCCCTTTTAAAGGGCCTAACCCCTAAAAAATCAGGGTTTCTATAGAAAAACATCATATTTCATAACGGAAGCATGCTTCTGCCAACAAAATTTGAAACGCCATTCTCTTTCTTTATCATTCCTACACCTCTGGATAAATTTTTAAATTAATCGTTAGACGAAATTTTGAGTTATGCCCTTTTAAAGGGCCTAACCCCTACAAAATCAGGGTTTCTATAGAAAAATATCATATTTCATAACGGAAGCATGCTTCTGCCAACAAAATTTGAAACGCCATTCTCTTTCTTTATCATTCCTACACCTCTGGATAAATTTTTAAAATAATCATTAGACGAAATTCTGAGTTACGCCCTTTTAAAGGGCCTAACCCCTTTAGAATCAGGGTTTCTATAAAAAATCATCATATTTCATAACAAAAGCATGCCTTGAAGTCCCAAGTAATAAAACGTATCATAAATAATGCTACAATTTGATACTATGCGCTTGTATTGGCTATTTGTATTGATGTTTGTATAAAAAATGGCCATTACGCTAATATAAGGGAAGTATTTTCAAACATGTAGGAAGCAATCATTTTTGTATCAATTGCCATTCATAGCGTGGGACGTAAGATTTTTGTATTGCTTTTTTATAGACAAAACAAGCAATGACATGCGCCTTTGTCATTCGTTAGTTTTATTGGTGAATGCCGTTTTCAATTAATAAACATACAAAAATAAGGATTGAGATGATCAATTGTAATGATAGTTCTATATGTAACTGCTAAACTACGTTACCGAAGAATAAACATGATTAAATGAAACTAAGTTTTATAATAAGTACTTATGACCTTCAAATGGGCGTAACTGGAGAATTTGATCGACATTTTTTTTGAAATTCAGTTTATGGGTGTGCAATAACTATATAAGTGAAAAAGTAAATGAACTGTCGTTTATGTTTTTCATTGTATATTGTTCTGGCTATAATAGTAAATGTAGCCAACAACGTTCGTATCCTACAGGTTAAAGAATACTTCCCTTATACTGGCGTTATGGCTAATTTTTATACAAAATGAAGTCAATATTAGTGCATAGTATCAAATTGTTGCATTGATTATAATACTTTTTTATTATTTGGGACTTTGAAGCATGCTTCTGTTATGTAATATGATGGTATTCTATAGAAACCCCTATTTTTTAAGGGGTAAGGCCGTTTAAAAGGGCGTAACTCAAAATTTCGTCTAACGATTATTTAAAAAAAAATCCAGAGGTGTAGGAATGATAAAGGAAGGGAATGGCGTTTCAAATTTTGTTGGCAGAAGCATGCTTCCGTTATGAAATATGATATTTTTCTATAGAAACCCTGATTTTTTAGGGGTTAGGCCCTTTAAAAGGGCGTAACTCAAAATTTCGTCTAACGATTTTTTTAAAAATTTGTCCAGAGGTGTAGGAATGATAAAGAAAAAGAATGGCGTTTAAGGTTTTGATGGTCATTTTTATTTTATTATAACGGTAAATGAAGCACCGTGGGTACCACATAACATAAGTGGAACCTAATACAGTCGAGACTCTTATAAGATCACTGGTCGGGGGGCGCAATAGGAATCCGCTTAATAGGAGACTAAGAGCTTATGGGATTTCGGCATTTTGGGGGTGTGGCCTATTATCTCGGGTGTGTTAAGAGTTAACGCAATACTTTCTTCGGCAAAGTTTTAGGGCTTGATAAGATCTACCATTTAGAACTTTGGTTCATATGATTAGTTGGCAATTTGGCCGCTAGAGGGACCAGCAACAATTTGATGCTAAATTGCACTACGGGAACCATATCAGGTTGTCAAGCAAACGTTACGATATGCGACAGCTCAAGACCCTGATAATTTGGAAGGATAGTGTCTTCGGGAAAGTTGTTGGGTACGCCAATAACTTACTGACGATGAGTTGCGAAGTTCGAAATTCCTCCACTGGGCGGCGCTAGTGAGCAAGTAAAATTTCAAAACCTCATATCTCAGAATCCCGATAACTTAGGAAGATGGTGTCTTCGGCAAAGTTGATCAGTATGACATGAACTTACATAAAAATAAACACTTGTTTCGCAATTCTGCCACTAGGCGGCGCTAATGAACATGCAAATTTTAGAAATCTCATAGCTCAGAATTCTGATAACTTAGGAAGTTGGTGTTTTCGGCAAAGTTGATCAGTATGACATAAACTTACATTAAAATAAACATTTGTTTCGCAATTCTGCCACTAGGCAGCGTTTACCGGTTTTTTTCGTCTTTTTTCAACTTTTTTGGCGGTTTTTCGGCTTTGCATGTTCACTAACGCCGCCTAGTGGCAGAATTGCGAAACAATTGTTTATTTTTATGTAAGTTTATGTCATTCTGATCAACTTTGCCGAAGTCACCAACTTTCTAAGTTATCAGGATTCTGAGCTATGAGATTTCTAAAATTTGTATGTTCACTAGCGCTGCCTAGTGGCAGAATTGCGAAACAATTGTTTATTTTTATGTAAGTTTATGTCATTCTGATCAACTTTGCCAAATTCACCATCTTTCTCAGTTATCGGGGGGAGCGACACTAGTTTTGCTGAGCCGAAAAACCGCCAAAAAAATCGAAAAAAGACGAAAAAACCCCGAATAAAACTGTATCATAAAGCTGTGATTGAGCGTATCGTTTTTTGATTATACGGGGTAACATAAAATGTATGATACAATATCATAAACATGAATCATACCAGTGATAAGAGTTATCATATTCGCGGTTTCAATGATAGACCGAATGGGTTGTTAAGTATAGTTACCATTCAAGAATGGCTTTTTTCGTGAACAAAAATTTTGCCATATTATTCGTGTTATAATCACTTTATCATTTATTTAACGATTGACCGAATAATAAAAACAAATCTGAAATATTTCATAACTCTACTTAATCGACTTGAAGAAAAAAATACACCCCTGCAGTTTCCACTGCTGTCATAGCGAGGTTGAGGTTCGTGACGTCACATGTTGTGTTGTTTTTGTGCTGAAAGTTTTTTTTAGCTTTGAGTGCTACGATCGCGATTCGAACTGGTGACTGGTGCTGGGATTCCCATTTTGCTTCACACGGTGCCTGTGGACCATATCAACACGGTGCTCGCGGATTATTCAAAGCCAATGATATGAAAGTAGCTGGAACTGGAACATCCGAAATCAAGATATACAGGGTAAGTTAGTTCAGTTGTTTGCGAGATCGCTAACTAGGAAATCGCACCTATACAGTGTCCACCGATCGGGCCTCCAATGCACACAGTGCCATTGCATTTGCATTGCAATGAATAGAGATTCCTCCCGAGGTATGATGCATGAAGTTCCTGATGAAGTTTCCCATTCTGCCCATATCGGCAGAGAGGAATACCGTACTTCTCGCCCCGTAAGGAAGCTGGTGCCAAATGCTGGTGCCACATAGCAAGTTTTTTTTTATTTCTAAAAGTGACACGGAAACGAAATCAAATGCTTCCCGACACATGCTAAGGGCAGTATTGGGGAATTTGCTCTCTATTAGTGTAAAAAAGTGCTATATTTTCAAATTTATGGAGAAAAAAAGATTATAGACAATTATATATTTATCATTAGATGTATCATTATCATTTGTGATATGATACCGGAAAAGTATTGAATAGTTCCAAATTGTCCAACCCTATAATTCAATCATAGTAGTATGACTATCAATATCATTATCATTCAGTGAATTGAATGCATATGATATGTACGATAACATGAATTGTAAAAATCTATGCGGGACCCGGTAAACTCCGCCTAGTGGCAGAATTACGAAACAAATGTTTATTTTTATGTAAGTTTATGTCATACTGACCAACTTTGCCGAAAACACCAACTTCCTAAATTATCAGGATTCTGAGCTATGAGATTTCTAAAATTTGAAAGTTCACTAGCGCCT
This sequence comes from Aedes albopictus, assembly GCF_035046485.1. Lineage (NCBI taxonomy): Eukaryota > Metazoa > Arthropoda > Insecta > Diptera > Culicidae > Aedes > Aedes albopictus. The sequence continues at coordinate 241,103,062 of NC_085138.1, forward strand.
CGTAGTGGCAGAATTTTGAACCAGTGTTTATTTTTATGTAAGTTCTTGTCATTCTGATCAACTTTTCCGAAGACATCGACTTTCTAAGTTATCGGGGGGAGCGACACTAGTTTTGCCAAGCCGAAAAACAGCCAAAAATATCGAAAAAAAGACAAAAAATCCCGGTAAACGCCGCCTAGTGGCAGAATTGCGAAACAAGTGTTTATTTTTTGTAAGTTTATGTCATTCTGATCAACTTTGCCGAAGACACCAACTTTATAAGTTATCAGGATTCTGAGCTATGAGATTTCTAAAATTTGTATGTTCACTAGCGCCGCCTAGTGGCAGAATTGCGAAACAAATGTTTTTTTTTATGTAAGTTTATGTCATACTGACCAACTTTGCCGAAAGCACCAACTTCCTAAATTATCAGGATTCTGAGCTATGAGATTTCTAAAATTTGAAAGTTCACTAGCGCCTCCTAGTGGCAGAATTTTGAACCAAGTGTTTATTTTTATGTAAGTTCTTGTCATTCTGATTAACTTTTCCGAAGACATCAACTTTCTAAGTTATCGGGGGGAGCGACACTAGTTTTGCCAAGCCGAAAAACAGCCAAAAATATCGAAAAAAAGACAAAAAATCCCGGTAAACGTCGCCTAGTGGCAGAATTGCGAAACACGTGTTTATTTTTATGTAAGTTTATGTCATTCTGATCAACTTTGCCGAAGACACCAACTTTATAAGTTATCAGGATTCTGAGCTATGAGATTTCTAAAATTTGTATGTTCACTAGCGCCGCCTAGTGGCAGAATTGCGAAACAAATGTTTATTTTTATGTAAGTTTTTGTCATACTGACCAACTTTGCCGAAAACACCAACTTCCCAAATTATCAGGATTCTGAGCTATGAGATTTCTAAAATTTGAAAGTTCACTAGCGCCTCCTAGTGGCAGAATTTTGAACCAAGTGTTTATTTTTATGTAAGTTCTTGTCATTCTGATCAACTTTTTCGAAGACATCAACTTTCTAAGTTATCGGGGGGAGCGACACTAGTTTTGCCAAGCCGAAAAACAGCCAAAAATATCGAAAAAAGACGAAAAAACCCAGTAAACGCCGCCTAGTGGCAGAATTGCGAAACAAGCGTTTGTTTTTATGTAAGTTTATGTTATACTGATCAACTTTGCCGAAGACACCAACTTTCTAAGTTATCAGGATTCTGAGCTATGAGATTTCTAAAATTTGCATGTTCACTAGTGCCGCCTAGTGGCAGAATTGCGAAACAAGTGTTTATTTTCATGTAAGTTCAGGTCACACTGATCAACTTTGCCGAAGACACCATCTTCCTAAGTTATCGGGATTCTGAGATATGAGGTTTTGAAATTTTACTTGCTCACTAGCGCCGCCCAGTGGAGGAATTTCGAACTTCGCAACTCATCGTCAGTAAGTTATTGGCGTACCCAACAACTTTCCCGAAGACACTATCCTTCCAAATTATCAGGGTCTTGAGCTGTCGCATATCGTAACGTTTGCTTGACAACCTGATATGGTTCCCGTAGTGCAATTTAGCATCAAATTGTTGCTGGTCCCTCTAGCGGCCAAATTGCCAACTAATCATATGAACCAAAGTTCTAAATGGTAGATCTTATCAAGCCCTAAAATTTTGCCGAAGAAAGTATTGCGTTAACTCTTAACACACCCGAGATAATAGACCACACCCCCAAAATGCCGAAATCCCATAAGCTCTTAGTCTCCTATAACGCTCACCCCTGTCTAGTAGGAGTTCGTTTAATAGGAGTCCGTTTAATAGGAATTCGTTTAGTAAGAGACTCGACTGTAGTCAGAGCGAAGGAAAAAGTTGTATCCTTTTTACAGCACGCGAAATAGGTATATATTTTATAAAAGGCGTCGAACTGCCATTTATTTTGATAAACAAAACAAATCTGCTCCAACCAGTATCAGTATTCCAGTTTTGCCAAATAATACAGAAACGAAGATCGGCATCTGAGACATGCGCAAAACTAGCTGCTGGAAATCCACTTATTTATTTTGCCATAAATTCATTAAAGTCTTCGAAATAACACATCCACGTTTCACAACTATCGATCTCCCTTTATATTTTAGGCTAGAAAACGTATTTTTGACTTGAGTTCAGAGATGACAACCCTCACTTGCATAGAGTTACACTCACTTGCTATTTTCTCAGCTCAGAAGCGTGCTATCAAAAAACGATGTATGGACGACTTTTGCCTTGTGGTTTCGTCTAAAAGTTTGCTGAATAGAGTATGGGTCGCACACGCATACTGAAACCGTGAGGGATCGGCGAAAGCAACTCTCCACGAGGTGGATGTAAATTTCACTCACCTCATGGAGAGTCGCCTTCACAGCTCTGTCACGACTTTGGTATGCGTGTGCGATCCCTACTCTCTTTGGCAAACTTTTAGACAAAACCACAAGGCAAAAGTCGTGCGTACCTCGCTTCTTGATTTCACGCTTCTGAGTTGAGAAAATAGCAAGTGAGTGTAACTCTTTGCAAGTGAGTGTTCCCATCCTTGCTTGAGTTTACAATGTATTTCCAATTTAAGACCTCCACGTGCTGCCAGTCTAGATCTATGAGGCCTTTGTTTTACTTCACAGCAATGTAAAGCATGTATACCATGCTGGAAAATACTTACTTACCATCAGTCCTGGGCACTCACGGTGGTGCAGAGGGCCAAATTGAAAGATTTCCATCCCGGGCGATTGCCAGTCATCGCCTTGACCTGTGGCCAGGTCAAATTTCTGTCGACTTGCTTGATTTCGTTATTGAGGCTGCGCCGCCATGAGCCTCCTGGGTCTACCTCTGCTGCGACGTCCTACTGGGTTCTAGTCTAACGCTTGTTTGCAGATTTCGTTTCCGCCCCTGCGTAGAGTGTGGCCAACCCACCTCCACTTTTGCTCCCGAATTTCTGATAGCGGCTTTTGATGACATCGACGATGGAGATCTACGTTGGAGATCCAATTGTGAGGTTTCACTGGCGTGTAGCAGCACAGATTTCACGTTCGAGAATGAAATTCGGATTCTGGTGCGTCGATTGATCTAATTGTTTTTCCATACATTTCCTAAACTCGCAAAAGCAGCCCTCGCCTTCTTGATCCGTGTACCTATGTCGATCTTGGTGCCGCCATCGGCTGTCATTTGGCTACCAAGATATTGGAAACTTTCAACATTCGCCACTGATTACCCACCTACCGTACAGCTGGAAGGGTTGACCGTGTTTACATCCAACGATTTGGTCTTGTTTATGTTGATGGTAAGACCTATCGCTGAGGAGCGATTGGCAAGATCATCGAGCTTGCTCTGCTTATCAGAGCGCCGTTGAGCTAGGAGAATAACGTTATCAGCCAGTTCGAAGTCATTTAGGTGCTCCATGGTAATGGGTTGCCACAGCAAACCACGATTTGGCTCACGGTCAATCGCACCTACCAGGATCTCGTCGATTACGATGAGGAACAGTAGCGGATGGGATCGGACAAAACACCGTTGTGCAGTACTCTGCACGAAAATGCCCTGTACTGTGCTTCAATGAGGCCGATGATTTTCTCAGGGACACCCTTGCGCCTGAGGGCTTCCCGCATTTGTCCGTGATTGAGACGGTCGAAAGCTTTTTCGTAATCAATTAACACCAGGTAGAGAGACTCTTGGAATTCATTGATTTGTTCCAGAATGATACGGAGCGTGACACTATGGTCCACACAGGATCGTCCGGCTCGGAATCCTGCTTGCTGCCGTCGGAGAGTTGCGTCAATCTTCTCCTGCTCAACAAGGCTCCGTCTCCATTTTCGGCTGATGCAGATGTGGTCGATTTGATTTTCCGTGACGCCATCACGGGAAACCCATGGCACTTTGTGCACTGGTCGATGAGGAAAGAGCGATCCCCCAATCGCAATCACCATGTCATTTCATACTCAGCCGCTGGATGCCAGAGCAGACGCTGTTTGAGCCGCACCTCCTTGGTGAACAGACGCTCAAGACGTACCTCCTCAATCTAGCTGAAGTCAGAAGGACAACAGTACCCAGGCTGCACTACCAGCTAAGCACACAACTCTTAGCTGGCGGTCTTTGTCATCGCTTGACCCGTGGAAGCATGAGGTAATAACTTGTGAGGACCATGGCTCTGCAGAGCTATGTTGGACGCTCTCCTTTTCGACTCACCGTTTTGCAGCCCTATACGCTCCGTAGCCTACGGTTTAAAGAAAACAACATACGATTCGCCAAAGTCGAGAGGGAAGGCCTTGAGGTAAAGGGATGTCGAAGTTCATTTATTGCTGGCAACCATTAGGCCACCTACACTACACTCAATCCGGCCAACTTGCTCAGGATGGTGCTTCATACCGTCAATCTGAGCGAGTTGGTCGATCATGTAACCAGGTTTAACTACTGGTTTTAGTGGTGTGCAGCCTTAGAGAAGTAGCAGATAGAGAGATAATCTTCGGATTACAGCTGTGTATTGCCTTGTCATCTCGAGCTATCCGATGTTACAACAATGCTCCATTGTCTTGAAATAAAAGCCTAAAAGACTATCTTTCTCATGAGTTTTAATTTTAAACAAGTATTAATTAGAAAAATTGACTGATTTTGAGTTGTTTTTATATTTCTGAAAAATGTCTTTATCTTGCGCTTCTCAACGAATTTCGGAGTAAGTTATTTTTAATGAAGTTTTGAAAACATGACAAATTTCGCGTTGCACCCCTGAAGACCGCCGATATTGTGTCATACTCACCAAATTCAATGCAAAATTAATAACACATTGCATAAGTAAATCAAGTTTCATAATCTTTTTGCACCACTTTATGTTTTCACCAGAGAACCCTTGGAAACTTGAAAAACTTTCAGAAGTTCGCCTTGAAAACATTATTGACGCTAACCCACTTGAAAACCTGTCGCTGCTAAATTAGAACTCATAACCACAACATCGCAAAACAACAGTAGCTCGCTAAACTTTAAACAAAAAACTACCCATCTGAAAATTAAGCTCGTTCAAAGTTTTCACAGAATGGCAAACTGGCCAGATTTGCAACGACTTTAATTACCTTAGCCAGCACAGTTCAGCTCTCACACTCACCGAATATCTGAGCTACAGCAGCCAGCAGCAGCCGGCTACCACCGAACCACCCGACTATAGTCAGTCGAAACTGCAAACGAAACATTATTCAAACAAAACCACATTCGAAGCTTGTTGGATCGCAGTGCTAGTTTAGAGTGTTGAAATGAAGAAGTTGTGCAAGCTTTCGCCCCAAAACCAACATGTAATTAAAGATTTGATTTACCGTGTACCAACCTTCAATTCCTGCATCCAGTAAAGTTGGTCCACTTTTACCACCGATGAGCTGTGTTCACACTCTTCTGTGTTCATACTCTGTGGGTATTTCACACTCTTCTTTTGCAAATGAATTGTTGAATTCGTCCGTGCATGGTAGCATTGATCCACAGTTATCATCGGAATGATGTTGGATAGTGCAAGGGCGTAGCCAGAGAGGGGCAGGGGGGGCGTGGTAATTCCTCCAGAGATTTCTCTAGAAATCCCTCCGGGAATTTCTCAGGGGATTTTGTCAGAAATTTCTCCCAGAGCTCCTCTAAAGATTCCCCCAGACATTCATCCAGAAATTGTTGCAGGAATTCCTACAGAGATTCCTCCGGGAATTCCTTCAAGGATTCCGCCAGCAATTCCCAAAGGAGAACTCCAGCAATTCCTTCAGGCATTCCTCCAGGATTTCATCCAGGAATTTCTCCAAGAACTATTCCAGGAAATTCTCCAGGAATTACCCCAAGAATTTCTTCAGGAATTCCTACAGAAATTTCTCTAGAAATTGATCCAGGAATTGCTCCTGGACATCCTTCAGAAATTATGTCAACAATTTCTTCAGGTATTTTTCCAGAAAATCTTCTGAAGATTTTTTTAGAAATTCTTCCAGGAAATTCTCCAGGAATATCCTCAGGAATTTTTCAGGGATTCCTCCAGGAAATCCTCCAAATATTCCTGCAGGAAATCCTCCGAAGATTCCTCCAGGTAATCCTCCAGAAGTTCCTCTAAGGATTCTTCCTGGAAATCCTCTAGGGATTTCTTCAGAAAATCTCCCAGGAAATTCCTGGAGGAATAACATTTGTAATTTTTCAGGTGTTTCCCCAGGAACTTCTTTACAAACTTCTTCTAGGATTCCCCCAAGGATTTCTTCAGGAATTCCTTTGAGGATTTATCCAAGAATTTCTCCAGAAATTCCGCTAGAAATTCATCAGGTATTTTTTTTTTTTTTTTTCAGAAATAGAAAAATAATAGAATAGAAATTTCCCAGAATTTCTCTAGAAATTCATCCAGTAATTCTTCCAAGAATTCCTCTAGAGTTTCCTCCAGAAATTTCCAAAGGAATACCTCTAGGAATTGCTCCAGGCATTCCTCCAGGGTGTTTTTTAGGAATTTCTCCAGGAACTTCTCTAGGAATTACTTCAGGAATTTCATCATGAATTCCCCCAGGAATTTCTCTAGGAATTGCTCCTGAACATCTTTCAGAAATTATGTCATCAATTCCTCTAGGTATATCTCCACGAATTTCTCCCGAGATTTCATCAGGAATTGCTTAGGGGAAATCCTGCAGAAGTGTCTCCAAGGATTCTTCCAGGAAATCCTCTAGGGATTTCTTCAGAAATTCTGCTAGAATATTATCCAGGAATACCTTCAGGAATTTTTTAGGGATTCCTCCAGGAATTACACCAGGAATTAATCAAGGAACTCCATCACAAATTATGTCAGGACTTCATCCAGGAGTTACTCCAGGAAATCCTTCAGGGATTCCTTCCAGAAATTCCGTCAAGAAATCTTCCAGTTTTCCCTCCAGAAGTCGCTACAGATATTTATCTAGGAATTCCTCTCTAAAAACTCGTCCAGGAATTTTTCCGGGGATTTTTCCACGAATTTCTTGAGAAATTCATTCGATGATTTCTCTAAGAATTCCTCCAGAGATTTCTCTTGAAATCCCTTCGGTAATTTCTCAGGGGATTTTTTCAGAAATTTCTCCCGGAGCTCCTCTATAGATATCCCCAGAAATTCATCCAGAAGTTGTTGCAGGAAGAATCCTCCAGAAATTTCTTCAAGGATTCCGCCAGCAATTCCCAAAGGAGAATCTCCAAGAAATCCTCCAGGATTTTATCCCGGAATTTCTTCAAGAACTCCTCCAGGAAATTCTCCAGGAATTACCCCAAGAATTTCTTCAGGAATTCCTCCAGCAATTTTATCTTGGAGTTGCTCCAGGACATCCTTCAGAAATTATGTCAACAATTTCTCCAGGAATTTTTCCTGGATTTTTTTCAGGGATTCCTCCAAGAAATCCTCCGAAGATTCCTCCAGGAAATCCTCCAGAAGTTCCTGGAAATCCTCTAGGGATTTCTTCATAAATTCTTCCAAGAAATTTCTGGAGGAATACCATTAGTAATTTTTCAGGGACTCCCCCGGGGACTTCTTTACAAACTTCTTCTAGTATTCCCCCAGAGATTCCTTCAGGCAGTCCTTCGAGGATTTATCCAAGAATTCCTCCAGAAATTCCGCTAGAAATTCCGCTTGAAATTCCTCCAGGATTTTCTCAAGGGATTTTTTCAGAAAGAGAAAAATAATAGAATAGAAATAGAAATCTCCCAGAATTTCTCTAGAAATTCATCCAGTAATTCTTCCAAGAATTTCTCTTAGAGATTCTTCCAGAAATACCCAAAGAAATACCTCTAGTAATTCTTCCAGGTATTCCTCCAGTATTTCATCCAGGAATTTCTCCAGGGATAACCCCAGGATTTTCTTCAGGAATTTCCCCATGAATTTCTCCAGGAATTGCTCCTGGACATCTTTCAGAAATTATGTCAGCAATTCTCTAGGTATTTCTCCTGGCATTTCTCGCGAGATCTTCATTAGGAATTGCTTAAGGGATTCCTTCAGAGATTTCGCCATGAAAAATCTCTTCAGGAAATTCTTTGAAGATTCGTTCAGGAATTCCTTCAGAAGTTTCTCCAAGGATTCTTTCAGGAAATTCTTTAGGGTTTTCTTCAGAAATTCTTCTAGAATATTCTCCAGGAATACTTTCAGGAATTTTTCAGGGATTCCTCCAAGTATTCCACCGGGGATTCCTTCAGAGACTCCTCCTGGGATTTCTTCGCATTTTTTTTCAAGGAAACCCCAGGGATTCCTTCAGGAATTCCTTCGAGAATTTCTCCAGGAACTCCATCAGCAATTCCGCCAGAAATTCCTACAGGAATCTCTCCAGGGATTTTTTCAAAAATAGAAAAACTACAGAAATAGGAACAAAAATCTCTCAGAATTCTTCTAAAGATTCTTCTAGATATTCATCCAGTAACTCTTTCAAGAATTCCTCTAGAGATTTCTCCAGAAATTTCCACAGGAATGCCACTAGGAACTCCTCCATTTATTCCTCCAGGGTATTATCTATGAATTTCCCCAGGAACGTTTCCAGGAATACCTCCAGGAAATACTCCAGGAATTTCTTCCGTAATTCCTTCCGGAATACTCCTGGCATCCTTCAGGTATTATGCCAACAATTCGTCCAAGAATTTCTCCTGGAAATCTTCTAGGGATTTCTTCAGAGATTCTGCCAGGAAATTCTCCAGGAATACTTTTAGGAAATTTTCAGGGATTCCTCCAGATATTCCTCCAGGAATTACTTCAGGGTTTTCTCCACGAATTTTTTGAGGGATATTCCCAGAGATTCCACCAGGAAATCCTCCAGAAATTCCTCCTGGTTCTTTCAGGAAATCCTCCTGGAATTTTTCAAGGGATTTTTTTTTTTTCAAAAATTTCTCCAGCAATTCCTCCCAGAATTCCTCTGGAGATTTCTTCCAAAATTTCTCCCGGAATTATCCCAGGGATTGCTCCAAGTATTCACCCAAAAACATGCTCAAGGAATTTCTCCAGGAATTACGCCAGGAATTTGCTCAGAAGTTTCTACAGGCATTCCTCCAGGGATTCCTTCACAAATTTCTCTAAGATTTCCTCTAGGAATTTTTAAAGAGATTTCTCATGAATTTATACTAGGGATTCCGCCCAGAATTCCTCCAGGAATTTCTCCAGAATTTCTTCCAAGGAATCCTCCAGAAATCTATCTAGGATTTCTTCTATAGGATTCCCTGATTAGATCTCTTCAGAAATCTTACTAGGTATTTCTCCCATAATTTATCCAGGAATTTGTACAGGTTTATTTTCTTAAATTCTTACAGGGATTTCTTCAGGAATTCAAAAATTCAAAAAAAAAACTTGAGATTTTTTTTCCAGCGAATAGTACTGGAAGATAATTCAAAATGGACACATACAGAAACCAGGAAATTCTAGGTTTGAGGACTAAATTTCCAAAAGAGTTCAGCTATAATTTCTGATGAATGTTTTGTAGACATTGACAAAAAATCAGAGCAAAATAATGCACGAGTAAATAAAAATCCATAATCTTCCAGAAATTGGTCACCGCGATCAGGCGAGCTTTTTTTTAACGTATTGTACAAAATACATCAGCGTGGCTGCTGAAGGGTTTAATAAAGCTTTGAGGATACAATGTTATTATATTCAATTTCGTCGTGTTGCTCTTAGTTATAAAAGCTAGTAGGTACATATTTACTAAGGGTGCTTGCCCCCCCCCCCTGACCGAAAAGCTAGCTACGTCCTTGGATAGTGTGGTAGAAAGGTAGACATAATTTGATGGGATATTCGATGCTCGAATGCAAACACCACGAACAGTGTCTAGAAAGCGCTGCAGCAAAATTACCACATTTTCCGTTAACTCTTAGTGCTGACCTTAGACTTATCATGATAGAAGCATAGATGTACACTCCCGATCAAAAGTCTGGGGTCACCCGCTCAAAAAAAATGTTATTTTTTTAGGCCCATATCTCCGCCAATTTGCGTCCGATTTCAAAACCCTAGGTTTCATTCAAAAGATAATAAGTCAAAGAAACTTTGAACCCCAAACTTTTGGCTGAAAACTAATTTTTTAGATTTTTTAGCTAAGTTCTGTAAAAAGCGGTTGAAAGCTAATATAAAATGGGTTATATTACCGCTCTTATCTTAAAATTTGGTCGACCCAATTTCCAGCGACACTGCGGTCAGTTTATATTCATTTTTTAGAAAACTTGGCAACTTTGGGCTAAGTTAACATACATTTTTTTTTTTGAAAAAGTTTCTTTTAAATCATGTTCAAAGTTTCTTTAACTTATTATCTTTTGAATGAGACCTAGGGTTTTGAAATCGGACGCAAATTGGCGGTGATATGGGCCTAAAAAATGAAATGTTTTTGAGGGCCCCAAATTTTTGATCGGGAGTGTATGTATTATCTGATGCGAGTGATTCGACGACCTAAACTCATGACAGATCTTCGAAACCCTAAACTGCCATTAATGATTAACCATAAAAAATAAAATAATAACGAATAAATTTTCTCATACATTCACTGCAAAAGAGAGACAGAGGGTAACTAAGCACTGTAAATACCAATTTCGAATGCAAATGAAGGAAAGCGTGCCGGTAATTAACAATCAAGTAAACGTACTCACCAAAAATTAGACATTCACGTGTTTACTACCTCAAAATATGCTGAACGGCAAACCGTCGTCAGACCACACTTAATCAAAGCTCCAACACTGTGGAAATCCACCTACGTCCCACGCAGACTACAACGAATGTTGCCGTATGTAGTGCGAAACTCGCGGTTGGTTGAATTAGTAACCGACTTTTTCCTGTCGGTGGGAAATGGAATGTAATGTTGTCGGATTGCTGAATCCATTCGACGGACGCCAGCCCGAAACGTGGCCCTTGCCTATACATGAGGTAGTTTATGTGTTTATATTGCCACGGGAAAATCACGGGAGTTTGGTTGGAAAAAGAGCGCTTTTAAGTTGTAATTAACGCAAGCTTAATTGAAAGTCTCTAATTAAATTACGCCAGACCGAAACGGTGACGTTCAGTCCTTTTAGCGATTCATACCGGAACGAATGGTTTCTGAGTGCTGATTTCGCTGATTTACCTCTAAGGGTTGCGAGAGGGAATGAAATTAACTTTCCTGGAAGAGTGAATGTTATTGTTGTTGGGTTGAAAGATTAGGAAAACATAATCTAAATTGTAGACTAGAAACTAAAATTGAATTGGATTAGGGGTACCTACCTTGATAACTTTGTTGGTTACAATGTAAATTTACTCCAGCGTCGAGCGTGGAAGAATTATAAGAATAATAGTTCGTGCCTTTTTGCCTCCAAAATTTACAGAAATTATTTGCATTTATCATATAACTGAGTAGATAGATAATCGAAAATGCATAAATTTCATCAATTTCACCAACGATGTAGTCGACACCACCAAACCAAGAATCAATCATTTATTATCCAAACGCTGCTGTCGGTTTATAATAATACGATAGTTTACATTTGGTTCCGGCTTTCAACGGGGATTACAGAACAAGCATTACAGTTTGCCATTAGTTTTATCCGATTGTTGTATACATTTGGCATCATCATAATCATCATCATCATTATTACCGACATCGTCGGTTCCCATAGTAGTCAGGCTTCCCTTCAGCGTTAGTTGGTCAACAACTAATACACGAGCAGCACTAGACATAGCCTTGGCTTCTCCCAGAATCTCAACCCCCTCCAGCCACATGAGAGAATACATGGTCCAATCGATGTTTGTTCATCGAATTAGCGCCCCACCACAATGAAGAACACCTTCAAAGGGAAGCCAAATATCATGCACCATTTCGGTCTGATTGATCCTGAGAAATGACTTAATCCCTTGCAAATCTGTAACGATATAGCGGTGGCGGCGGCGGGTAAACGCCCACAGGAAACTAGGGTGTCTGCTGGTATAAGCTCAAGGCAAACACGGGTTGGTCATTATTGCAACACAGCATGAGTCAGAGCAATGAATCTTGTAGGCGGTGTAGTAAAGCCGGAGTGTTTTTATTTGTAAAATGAGAAAATCTGCTGATCAGAGACCCAAGAGGTGGTTCCTCGGGTTATGTGGGTTTCGACTCACTAAAAACTCATTCTCTTTCTTCCTGACCTTCGCGGTACGCCCGTTACGGATGACTTCAAGAAGGGGGAGACCATACATGAGTTCCCCCAGCTACCGAATTAAGTTGTCCTCTCTTCCTTGGAAGCTTGGGTCCTGGCTAGTACTTAGACTACCCGTTGAACTCAAGCTCCCGGATGGGGAGGGGGGATGGGGCTGCTCAACTTGCTGTTGGTCGGCCCGCCATTTTCTCTGTAGTTCAAGTACGATTTGGGAGACCGCGGAATCCTACTTTTCTGCCCCCGTACACAGCTTTTCAACAATGTTGTCCGGACTGATGTATCTACCGCATATCTCCTGTATGCTCGATCTTTGCTTTCCGAATTTCAGCTTATAGTCGATTGTGACCACCGAGCGCTTGCATCCGCCTGCGGTAACAACTGCCTGTTCAGACTCGCGGCTGTTTAGGTGGTGGTGACCTCCGTTTTGTGGAGCGCGAGTGCCAGCTTTTTCGACCTCATCCAATTCTCCGCTATGCCAATTCCTGGCGCTGCTGTCAGTTCTACTTTCTATATCACCTCGTCGTATACCACGTGTGTAATATCATCAGCACCTGGTCAGCTTAGGTTAACGATCGGTGGGTTAAAGCTTCAATACGCCATCATACGTCACGTTCCATAGTATCGGGCACAGGATGGAGCCCTGATGTACCCCGCGGTAATGTTGTAGCTCCTCTCGCTTTCCACGGTGTCATAGATTAGCACCCTATTTTGGAAGAAGCTCTCCAGTATGCGACATAGACTAACCGGGACTCTTAGGTGGTGTCTGACGCACTCGATGGTGACCCAGCTGATGCTGTTGAGCGCATTCTTTACGTTCAAACGTGACGAACACGCAATAGCGGATTTCTGTTCGCTTCTTTTGGAGCGTTTTCGTGTTTTTTTGGTTACAGCCCTAATAGCGTTCACCGACGATCGACCCTTCCGGAAGCCAAACTGGATATCCGAGAGGCCATAGTCATCGGGTTTCTCGGTATAGACCATCAGCCTCGATAGAATGATTCGTTCCAACAGTTTCCCGGCGGTGTCCAGAAGGCAGATTGGTCTGCATGCCGACAGGTCGCCAGGTGGCTTACCGGGATTGAGTAGTAGAACCAATTTTTAAGGGTATGCGGTATACCGAAATGTTTCGCCAAATACACCTCGAAACGAAAGTCCGCGGAATTCCACGGAATTCAAACAGGCGAAATTTATGATTTTGAATTTCGTTTCGTTTCGTCAAATTCTAAAAATTTCGTCTTCAAAATATATAATTTTACGAAATTAAACGGAATTCCGCGGAATGTCTAAAAAATTTAGAAAACAAATTCATATCGTAAATTTCCATATCATCTATCGGAGATCTTGCTAATCTCAACTTACTGAAAAGTGTTATAAAATCATATCGAATATCGAGAAACAAACCAGTGCCAGGCTGAAAGCTTCTATAATAAATAAGGGTATGCGGTATGAGATTTTTTCAAAGCGATACGAAACGAAACGGTATGAAATTTTTTTGGGACGATGCGGTACGAAACGAAACGAAATTTAAAAAAGTTTTGTGAGTTCGATACGAAATTCGGATTCACTCGGTATTTTTCGAAACGAAACGAAATTTCCGTAAAAATTTCGCGGAATATTTTAGGTACAATCTTTTTTTTTTGAAAATTGGTACTGTGTGCTTACATTTTTGTTTAGAGTAAGGTGGGGCAAAAGTTCGACCCTAGTTGAAAATTCAACCTATTTCAAAAAATTGAAGCAGATAAAAATAAATAAATACCGTATGGTGGTTCTACCATCCATGAGCTAAAATTTTGACGAACAAAGTTACACCAAATGTCTTTCCAATTTTGACTTACAACACTTTTTGTATGTGTGTGTTTTATTCGAACTCTTGCCTCACCACTGGGGCAAAAGTTCGAATCAAGTGTTTGTGGAATTTCGCTAACCGTAGTACACTATTTTGACACTTTGGTGATGAGAATTCCTGAAACCAATTAATATTTGATGTTAGAACTGGAATACACTTTAAAATTCGATCTGGATTTTACCCAAATCAGGGTTAAATTTACTACATCAAAAATTAGTAGTTTTTCGCCTAATTCAGATAAAACAACATTTTTTTTTCAACTTTATTCGCATTTTCTCTCTAATTCCATCACTCTTAGTAATAATATGTACATTTTGCAGATTTTTAGGTTTATACCTAAAGTTGCCACATGACTCGAACTTATGCTCCACAATTCGAACTTTTGCCCCATTATGTGTAAAATCTGATTTCTAAATCTCTTTTGCAAAATGTTATACATGCTAAAGCATCTTCAAAATATACCTAGTTACGCCCCAAAATAAAACATCGAATTCGATTTCATTACAATTCCATCCCATGCGTTAGAAGGACCATCGCATGTTACAATTTTTTGATCAAAAACCAACATTTTGTCATAACTTTTCGAAATATTGATCAATTTTCATAATTTTTAGAGTAAAAGACTCTTTTTTCAAAAAGGGTTCGAACAACTTAGACACCCGAAAGAAATAATTTGAATTGAGCTCAAAAACTTCAAAAGAAACTCTTGCCCCACTGGAACTTTTGCCCCACTTTACTCTACCGTAAGATTGATGCTTTCTAAAACATGATTGATTACAGAAAAGGATTCAATATGCAATATGGTATTCATGGAGCAATTATTTTTATTTCTTTTTATTCGTGAATTTTAACTGAAGCTAATTCTCCATACTTCATGGAGCAAAGTGTACTCAGCTGTGTTATATAGCCATTCATTTTGGTATCAGTCGTTATTCTACCGTCACCTCACTGTTAACCTATAAATGACCGACTTTCTAATCTACTTCCCAACTAACAATCACTCATTTTACAAGCACCTTTACGATGGATTAATTCAGTATAATGCTGAATAACATTTGAATAATTTTTAGGCACAACCTTTGTACGGGTTTTGTTCACACAAATTTGGAGAAAGTATAAAGCATAGTGTTGTGTACCAACTGAACTGTTTGTTGTTAAATCGTTTAACAACTACAGTAAATATAGTAAATCTGTTATTAAACTCTATCAAAAAAGAACAAAAATAAGTTTATTGCAAAATTTTTCAATTTCCACGATAATTTATAATTGGCACTTATGCGTTCCTATCTGCGCCATCCTAGAGATGATGAATTGCAGCGCTCAAATCAAACCATAAACTTCTCGTGGTTTAATAATGATCATATTTCGACTCCTATTCAGCAGTGGTGAATTAGCACAACATTATGGTTAACAACTGAACAACACATTAATTCAGCTGCTGTTCAAAAAAACACGTGTTTTTTATCCTGTACTATGAGTCGAAGTAAGATGAAACGAACGCGCTTATTTGACTTGCACAACACAATTTATACAGTTACAAGTGCTAATTTTTACACGAATTCAACAAGAAGCAGAAAAAGGTCTTGTTATAGTTATTTATGTAACGAGTTGCAAAAAGTTGATTTTTTCAGCACGAGTCGTACATTTATCCAACGAGGCTTGCCGAGTTGGATAAATACGGAGAGTGCTGAAAAAATCGAGTTTTGCAACGAGTTCCATACAAAATTTTATGCAATGATTTTTTCATTATACAACCCATTTGAGTTGCATAATGTTCATAATGCAACCCAAATGAGTTGCATTATGAACATAATGCAATTATTTTTCATTATGCAACTCATTTCAGTTGCATAATCAACCAGTGCAGAAAAGTTGGTCATTATGATACCAAAATGAGTTATATAAAATTGAAATTTTGACACCGAATTGCATAAAATTATTTTATAAAGGAAATATTGCGAGTCGAATAAAAATCTTATTAAAGCTTGAAAAGTGTTTTACATTGTCATTGTTATACCAATACGAAAGGTTGAACATGAGCTACTTTTTCAATTGAAAAATCATTTGAACAGTAATGTGTACAGCATAACTTTAGTTCAGCTATCATTACTATTATAAAGCAACAGTTCAGCATGCATTTGTGTTTGCAGCTTGCGATTGTTAGTTGGGTTTCAAGGGGATCTTGGAGGTATTTCAGGAAATTTCAGAAAGTTTTTAGGACCCCATCACAATATCTTTTGAAATGCCCCTGAAATACCCTTTGATTAAAAGGTGTTCTTGAAACCCCCATGACCCTGACCTTAAATGTCTCGAAACGCCCCTGAAATGGAATCAAACCTCTAGGAACGCCCTTAAAATTGTCCTGAAACACCCGGAAACTCTCTGAAATACCTTGAAGCGCCCCTCAAACCCCTTTAAGCCCCTTAATTATATTAAAATGCCCCTGATTTCCCCATAATCCCATTAAAACGCAAACAAATCTTGACAGAACGCCCTTAAAAGGCTACTTAAATCCCCTAAAATGATCATTTGAACGTTACTGAAACCGCTTGGGTCCCCCTTTTTTGAACTCTCAGGGAACTTTCTGGAAACTCCCTTAGCCCCACCTCAAATTCCCAGGAATAAGACCTGTTTTCGCGAACTTGATTCCCTCTTAAGCCCAAACTTAATTTATGCATAAATTTACCTCTTTTATGCCTTTTTCAATTTATGCAGCCCCAGCCATGTGTAAAAAAGAGATTCCAGTGTAGAGACAATTCACACCGTCTTCAGCCAGAGGCTGCACAGACTGAACACATTACTTACACTAGACAACGGACAACACAGAACACCCAGTGGCCCAGTGGTGAATTTTTCGTTTGACGAAAAGTTTCCACCGACTGGAGCGGGAATCGAACCCACACTCCCTGGCTTACGATACGGCTAGACGACTGCCGCCGCTAACCGCACGGCCACGAAGCCCACCTTAAATTGCTTTTAAAAGTCCCTTCATAAAGTTTTCCGGGTTTTTGCAATTTTGTCAAAATACTCCTTCCAGAGTCGAAAAATTTTATATCAACTGCGGTTTTTTTTTTGTATTTGCAAAGATATTTTCCGTAAGATATCTCTTGGGTTTTGGAGGCGAATGAATTAAAATTAATAAATTTAAAGCCTCAAAAAAAAAAATATCTCTTGGGTGCGATTCGATTTCTTTTTCCAAACTTGAGCCTTGCGATCCTTGTCTATTGCCATCTAGTTTTTCTTAGTGCAATCCAGGTGCGTTTCCACGTAGTTGAAATCTTTATGGCATTAATGAAGTTGGCGTAGAACATTAATTATCTTCTATCCTATATTTTATACTTTATCCTATCACTTCAAATATTTCGAGATATTGTTGTAATTTTTATCAGTAACTATAGATAAGGAAGATTTTTAAACGATTAGCATTCACACTATATATTTATTTTCGAAATTATTTGGCAGTTTCGCGGAATTCCGTTTTGTTTCGTCAAAGTGTAGTTTTTGAAGGCGAAATTTTTTGAATTTGACGAAACGAAACGAAATTCAAAATCATAAATTTCGCCTAGTTGAATTCCGTGGAATTCCGCGGAATTTCGTTTCGAGGGGTATTTGGCGAAACTTTTCGGTATACCGCATACCCTTAATAATAAAGACGAAACAAATATCAAATATATCTCTTATCTAGGACCTACCATAAAGACATTTTCAAGCCCAAGTAACACACTTGTCACAGAAAAGTCACGGTGGCGCAGGTTATTGTTGCGCAGGAGTCACTGTGACTGACTTCTTACAAATTAACACATACTTGCTAGAAGTCACAGTGACTTCTGCGCAACAAAAACCTATGCCACCGTGACTTTTCTGTGACAAGTGTGTTTCTTGGGAGGATGCTTTAAACGCGGGACCATAAATAATATTTTGGTTAAATTTCCTGATAGAACCGAATGTAAAAAAAATGTAAAAAAATCTTCACTTTAGATTTCAGATAACAAGTTTTAGCAGAGTAATGGAGAATAACATGATTAGATGATATATGATGATATCCCACATCTAGAAAAAGTGTTTAGAAAACATGGAAGCTCTCTCAGAAGATATTAAAACATACTGGAAATCCTAGGAGAAGTCGATAAAGACACATTCCATGGAAAAGTTTCTGGTTGAACCTTTTTGAAAAAGTTCAAATTTCCACTGGAATTCTTGCAAGGGATTCACCATAAATGCGAGGAATGGACCTCAAATGGAATCACTCAAGTAATTTCCGTTCAGTACCTACATTATTTTCCCTTTATAAAGGAATTCCAAATCTTTATTTTTTTTAGAGTTAATTTAGGAGTTTGTAGCGGTATTCTTAAAGATTTTCAAGTGCATCTGCAGGGTTTCATGCTGATGTTTTTTGACGAATTTCTTTAAAGACTTTCAGGTATGATTTGAAAATGCCAAAAGGTAAGATGAGCACGACAAATGATGACTCCGCTATGTGCCCAGTCAACTTTTACACAAAAGGAATTCACTAAACAGTTTAAGTTGCTGCGTAGAGTCCAATTTCGTGTAAAGGATTCGCTCAATAAAGTTCTTGAGCGATTCCTGGCAGAAACATTCTACAAAGACTACCTTTTGAACAGTTTTGAACTGTCATTCCTTCAAAACTGCGTACTGCGATCGAAGAAAAACGGTTTCTTGGCCGATTCAGACAAGGATTTTTTCATGCATCAAGATAGGCTGGAAAATTCCTTCTGAACTGCAAACCATAACCTTCTGCTATTTGAAACATTCGATGAAATTGCGAATGAACTAATCAAAGATTACCTTGGTGATCGCGACGTTTAATCAGGATAATCATTAACCAGCAGTTTACACTGTTAAGTGAATACCCCTATTTGATTCGGGAAAAGACGTTTGTTAGCTGGATTTCATCAGGTTATTCGCTAACAAATTCTGAACTAGTGAAACTTTTTTTTTATTTAATTATGCGTAATAATGAAAAAAAAATGTTTTTTTTTTTTCAGCAAAATTATTCCTCAGCTAGTTAATTTTGGGACCTTAAGTCCCGAATCTTACGAATCATACCTGAAGGTTGAACACACTAGTTTTACTGGGTATTTTTTGAGAAATTCAAGCATCTAAGATTTTAGATTACAAACTTTCACCAGAAGTTACGCTATCCACAGAGCTTGATGATAGGTAAACATCTAGTTTATGTTTTTTATCATATGCTTCACAATGAAGATAAACAATCGGCATTAGAGCATCTTATGGAGCTTTCGATTCCGGTGCTGCAAGTTTGGGGAATTGAAACGAAAATTTTAGGTTTTTCCAACATTTCGACTCGTATTTGAGAATCCTTCAGAAGATAGCTCTGGCTAACCATTTTTCGTTTGGGGTGCTATAGAACTATCGGAGTCTGAACTACTGAACATTGGATATTTGGATATTAAGTAAAAAGTAGCGGTTTTTCTTAATTTCACTCAATGAAGCAATTGATTTCTTTGCACTACACTGCCGTGAATCGCATATCAGTCCCATCTTTGCTGGATTTCCTATGCAAATGGGACAGATATGCGATTCTCGGCAGTACACCTCTAGTAGAGGTGCCATTTGGTTTGAAGATGGTGGCTCATTTGTGGTTGGAGCATTTTATAGCATCATCGCAATGATGCAACGTATTTATTAAGTCGTTGGAGCAATCTTGTTAGGTTATTAATGTAATTGTTTAAAATTTTAATATCTGTGGTTGAAAATTGTATCTGGGACAATTTAGGCAGGAGGATCTATTAAGGGCACTTTGCACTTACTGACTTAATTGTTCGTAAGCAGTAGTGAGGTGTGTACAATATCTAGTCACGTACAAAGTTTCAAGTAAACTGACCCCCCTGCCCAAATGTTATAACACCCAAACTGTGGCAAATGATAGTCTTAAAGGAAACACAATTCACGCCATCGGTAAGAAAAAATGCAAATTTGCACAAAATTGATATAACTGCAAAATTCCGCGGAATTTTTACGAAAATTTCGTTTCGTTTCGAAAAATACCGAGTGAATTCTGATTTCGTATCGTCCTCACGAAATTTTTTTGAATTTCGTTTCGTTTCGTACCGCATCGCATCAAAAATTTCACATTCCGTTTCGTTTCGTATCGCTTTGAAAAAATCCCATACCGCATACCCTTACCAATTTTTGCCAATGGCCATAGGGAACGGAGGCTCATGGTCTATTTCGTGGTGCGGGAACAACGTTTTCACGATCTTCTATAGCATTTTGAGGGAGTGCCCCCACCCCGCGTGGTCATTAGTCCATACAAAATTTTTTATTCGTCCATACAAACTGGCAGAGATGTTCAAAGCACGCCAGCTTACGCGTCGTAATCTCTTTCTTCAGTGCCAGTTTAGCCGCCCTGTAGGCCTTACTTCGCTCCATTCTACCCTCATCGGTGCGAGGTCTTTGCATTCACTTTCTAGCTCAAATATCGGCTTATTGAAGCGTGTATCCATCTCCGTTGACGATCGATGGCTGTGGCCGTCTTCCTCCATCCTGTATCGAATCGCCAGATGGTCAATGTGCGTGTATCCATCGTCGACCCTCCAGTCCGATCTAGGGTTTTTGGACTCCGCTCCGTTCCTACTGTAGGTTATTTTGTCGCCTACGTTCGCGACATTCACGTTCAGTCTAGCCATAGCTTCGAGTAGAGTCCAGCCTCTCTCGTTAGTCCAGCGGCTATCCCACACAATCGTTGAAGTCTCCACCGATGATCACGGGACTCAATCCTTCTAGTGATAGCGAATCCAGAATAGACGAGAACTGGTCTATGAGCCACCTTGGGGAGCATAACAACTGCACTAGTACTCCCCGTTGATCTTCACCAATGCGAAGCCCTCGTGCGATGTGGAAAATATATACTTAATCGGAAAACAATCGGTTGTACAGATCGCTGCTAGCTTGGCCTTATCCGCTACCATGTTCCCGTTATCGGGAGGGATGCGGTATGGGTCTGATAGTAGGACAATGTCTGTGCTTGATTCCGATACTGACTGCCTGTTCAGGTTTAGATGCACAACCTGTATTATCGTCGGTTGGTTCAACCTCCTCGCGTGCCTGGACATTTAGGCCCGGCCGTCATATCGTCGGTTTCCTGCAATAGGGGCACAACTCAAAAAATGTGAATTTTCAGAATGAGCGTTTGAAAATTGGCAATCTTAAAGCACATCCTACAAGTTAACTTATTTCTCTCATTATTAGACAAAAGTATACGAATTTTGATTGTTGTATCATGGAAAGGGACTGAAGGACTATCTCTTTCATAAATTTTAGATTACTATTTTTCATCGACTATTGAAAAAGTTGTCTGATTTTGAGTTGTGCCTTTACTGCGGAAAATTGGTGAAAATGCAAAAATCTCGCGTTTCTCATCGAATTTTGGAACGGGTCTTTGTCAGATGAAAGTTTGCATGTTTTTTCATCATTTGCCATCAAAACCTCAAAAATGACAAATTTTGAGTTGTGCCCCTATTGCAGGAAACCGACGATATGACAGCATGCAATTATTACGTAACGCTATGTTTTGTTTTTGCCAAACTTTGCAAAACAGAAATGCAAGTGGGCACATTAAGTCAAGCAAGGTTCACGTTGGTTGTTGAGAAACATCGAGCGACCATGCTGAGACTAAGGGATGAGCTGAGCTACAGTGACGGCCGCAATAATTCATTTCATTTATTAAGTATTACATCAAATTCCAGATAAAACTGAATCAACAATATTTCTCCATAATACACGGTTCGTGGCTGCCGCTCTTCATCCTCGGTCGCGCCCGATTCTCGTCAAGTCACGCTCCACCTGGTCCGCCCATCGTGCTCTCTGCGCTCCACGCCTTCTTGTGCCAACCGGATCAGTTGCAAACACCAGCTTTGCAGGGTTGTTGTCCGGCATTCTTGCAACATGCCCTGCCCACCGTATCCTTCCGGCTTTGGCCACCTTCTGGATGCTGGGTTCGCCGTAAAGTGCAGCGAGCTCGTGGTTCATTCTTCTCCGCCACACACCGTTCTCCTGACACCGCCGAAGATCGTCCTTAGCACGCGTCGCTCGAAAACTCCGAGTGCTTGCAGGTCCTCCTCGAGCATGGTCCATGTCTCGTGCCCGTAGAGGATCACCGGTCTTATTAGCGTTTTGTACATGGTGCATTTGGTGCGTGGGTGAATCTTTTTCGACCGTAGTTTCTTCTGGAGCCCGTAGTAGGCCCGACTTCCGCTGATGATGCGCCTCCGAATTTCACGGCTCACGTTGTTGTCAGCCGTCAGTAAGGATCCGAGGTAGACGAATTCCTCCACCACCTCGAAAGTATCCCAGTCTATCGTAACATTACTACCCAGACGGATCCGGTCGTTTTCGGTTCCGCCTACCAGCATGTACTTTGTTTTTGAGGCATTCACCACCAGTCCGACCTTTGCTGCTTCGCGTTTCAGGCGGGTGTACAGCTCTGCCACCGTTCCAAATGTTCTGGCAATAATGTCCATGTCGTCCGCAAAGCACACAAATTGTCCGGATTTTGTGAAAATCGTTCCCCGGCTGTTGAGCCCGGCTCGTCGCATCACACCTTCCAGAGCGATGTTGAAGAGTAGGCATGAGAGTCCATCACCTTGTCGCAGTTCCCGGCGAGATTAGAATGAACTAGATAGCTCACCCGAAACCCTTACGCAGTTTTGCACACCGTCCATCGTTGCTTTAATCAGTCTAGTCAGCTTCCCAGGAAAGCCGTTCTCGTCCATGATTCTCCATAGCTCTGCGCGGTCGATACTGTCGTATGCCGCTTTGAAGTCGATGAACAGGTGATGCGTTGGGACCTGGTATTCACGGCATTTCTGGAGGATTTGCCGTACGGTAAAGATCTGGTCCGTTGTCGACCGGCCGTCGATGAAGCCGGCTTGATAACTTCCCACGAACTCATTTGTTTTAGGTGACAGACGACGGAAGATGATCTGGGATAGCAATTTGTAGGCAGCATTCAAAATAGTGATCGCCCTGAAGTTCTCACATTCCAAATGGTCGCCTTTCTTATGAATGGGGCAGATTACCCCTTCCTTCCACTCCTCCGGTAGCTGTTCGGTTTCCCAGATCCTGACTATCAGCCGATGCAGACAGGTGGCCAACTTTTCTGGGCCCATCTTGATGAGTTCGACGGCCGCAATAAGCGGGTCGTCACAACACTTGGCCGTCCTCTCCCTAGAGTGTTACGTAATTTGTGGACGACGCCCGTGACCCTTGTTTGACGTGCAAATCAGACATTTTGTTGCCGAGTTGCACTCCCTGGCGATGTGGCCTTCCACTTCGCACTTCCTGCAGAGTTTGCTTCTGTCGGGGCCTTTACACGCCCACGACTTGTGCCCTTGCTTGAAGTTCTTGAAATACGCCTCTGGCAGCGCGTACCGTATGGTCACCGGGTCAAGGTGGTAAGTCCACACTAGTGTGTGAATATAATTCGCTTAGAAAAGAACCCTAGCCTCCAACCTGACTCGTAGAAGGGGGGGTTCGTCAAGCTCCTGGACTCCTGTCCCTGCTACCCTGCCGGAGTGTGGGCGAAGTTCGGGCTGCTGTACTGCCCATAATCGCATAGGAGTATCATTCGACAAAAGTAGGCATTGGAGAAAATGGTGCCCAAAGATTCAACTTTTAATAATATGAAAATGAACCTAAATTTTATAAATTTCTGATAATTTCGTAATCAATCGTTTGGTAATAAATTTTTCTACAGCACATCTTATATGCTAGACGAATTGTTAGAAAAAAAAATTGGACCTGATTATGATTGATAACACGCTTCAAAGCCAGTCTATTTCTTCAGTGTGACTGTTATGCGGTTACATTGGTCAATGAGACAAAATGACTTGGTATTTTTTCCATAAATCCTAGAACAAACTTGAAATTTTTATTCAGATAATCGAAAGTACTTGTGATTTGATGATGATCGCCGATATTAACTCAAAAACAGCAAAAAATGCGAATGTTACAATTATGCAGTTATGGGCAAGCTGTACTGCTCATAACAACCACGGCAGCCAGAAACTCAACGCATGCCGCAAAAGTTGGTGTCTTTTGCTAAATCATGCAGGACGAGAGAACCTTGACGGACCTGTGATGGAAGCAGCACTTCTGGGAACACCTGATTCACTTGCAGGGAAAGGCAGTGAGAGAAATGACTTCGTCAGTACAATAAATGATCGAAACCAAATACCTTTCGCCAGTGAAACTTGGTGTGTTGAGACCACTCCACGACTGCATACTTTCATCAACAGATGTCTTCTGTATGTAATTCTTGCATAGTGATAGTCAAACTAAATTTCCGATGGTCAAAGGAAAACTTTAGCGCAATTAATCGAGACTGGAATCAACGCTGTTGGTATGGTGCTACGTTCCCACTGGAACTTGACCTGCCTCACTTCAACTTAGTGTTCATTGACTACTACCACAGTTACATATTAATTTAAGGGCTTTCTTTCCCAAGTAACAATTCCATTTCTGATTGTTTTTTGTTTTATTTTTATTGGGTTTTTTTTACTGCAATAATTAAAACTCACAGTTTTATGACTACTTTTATGAAAACCATTGTTGAAATGATTTATAGTATACTTGAAGTTATTTATAAAGCCCGATTTTAAGAGTATACAAAACTCATCGATATGTAAACCTTCTGACATTCATTACTACCACAATGAAACTGTTCAATCTCTCATCATCATAGAAGTGAGCTTGCTTTCGTTTTATTCTCGCTAATTATGGTCGTCGCCATATTGAAGAACTAGCTGACGTAAATGGAAAATAGTTAATTTTGTTCAAATAAACAATGAATTGATAGTTTGCCACCATTTCCATAACATGCTCACACAAATAAACTCTCACAGCTGAGCTTACATGTGATTCGAGATAGTTTTTCTAAATCATCAAATTAGTTTATTTCATTCCAAGATGAAATTTTGGAAATATTCACCATTTCCGAAGCGCATTAATTTTACCAGCCTACCAACACAATAACTTCTAAAATACTAATTAGAATGATTGCTTTCTACTTACGAATGATGTATCCTCCTGAATTTTACGTGCCATCGAAGAAGCTTCTCTGCATCTTGAGCTGTCATAGTTTTGGTTGAAAAAAAAAACCAACAACAATCATAATCATAATTTCTTTTCGAGAATGGAAAATTTTTCAACTAGGTTTTAATACAGTTTTATTGCTACTATATGGTTTGCAAAACATCTCTGAGAATGGTCCACTTAGCCTGAAGATGCTCTTAAACAGGTTATCAAGAGGATTTGATGTATAAATCAGTTTTATTGCAAGTTTTATAAAGCTGGTCATGAAGATCTCTTATAGAGCCGAACAAATCTTAAAATGTTACTTGGATTGCCTACCATTGCATGAATTTGTATATTGCGAGGCAAGCACAATGATACTCTATGCCAAGGGGCCCCAGGAAGTCGAGAAAATTTTCCCGACCGGAACGGGAATCGAACCCACCGTCTCCGGATTAGCGATCCATAGTCTTAACCACTAGGCTAACTGGAGACCCCTACAACAATATGTTTGAGAAATACCAAGATCCACACTTGAAAAAACTATCACTCCAGCTTCGCCATTTTCGTATATGGTATTCAAACTCAATGCAGCACTGGACGGCTCTAGAACACCCACCAGATAGAAACTCAATTTTGAAAATGGATCATGAAGCATCCTTCGCCGCCTTCTTGCTGCTTTGCAAAGACGCGCACACAGGAGATTTTCCTAATCCATATTATAAAGTAGCAATTCGTCGCAGCGGAAATATGAACGATGATGATGCCCCACGTTAACTAAACAGACAGCTTCCAGCGAGCTGCGCATACTCTTCCTCGGAATGTAACGAATGCAAATTGGATGTCGAGCGATGGCTGCTGCTGCTGCTGCTGCTACTGTAACTTCGCCAGCCAATGCAAACACTAAACTGCAAACTGCAAGTGCCCCGAGGCCACCGAGTGAGCGACCGGGTAACCCAACAGCCAAGTCAAGACGGACGACTTTCACCGGAAATCAAAATTCAATTTGCGGACCAGGACGATGCAGCTAATACATATATGCATAACTCGTGTCATCGTGGGTGGCTGCGTGGAGGGTTGAGGAAGCTGTCGGCCAAATTCCTTAGAGTAGGTCTTCAAGTTTATGCATGAATATGGAGACATTTCTTTCGACGCATGCTTTTAGATTTGTGCAGTGAATAATTCCCAAGTAGTAAAAATCATAAATCGATATTTTTTATTAGTTTTCAAAAATCAATACTTGAAGATAATCTAATTAACGAGGATAATCTAGAATACACCCTCAATTCTACAAAGGCGTTACATTGTAGATTACGAAGGTGTTTTAGCACCCTCAATGGTATTCTTTGTTGTTCATGTCTATTTTAAATCTCTACTTTAAAAAATCTTCGTTTCACTTTTCACTTATTTAGTTCAACATAAAACTTATGATCGCACAGATTCAACCATCTGCCTCCATCAAACTCGGTTTTGCGAAGACCACTTTACCAAGAAGGCTTGCAGCATTGCTGTAAATCGGGAGTCACTGTTAGAAGCGCCACCACCGATTAAGGTGGAAGCATTTATGGTAGTGTGTGTAAATGTTCATACTCGCACCAATACACTCTTAGACTTTTATACAAAGGTACCACCTTAGCTCAACAGGTGGCGGTGCCGTCGGTGTCGCATACCGTTAGCATGGGAAAACAGAGTTGCATGTCTTCTTGATAAAGTAGTCTTCGGTTTTTGGCTGCAACTTTCCAACTATGGCCACGCTCAATGCCTTCCAGATTACGTTTACATAGTCCGCCAATCATTCTCAACAGTCCTTGCTTGTGCTAAACGGATATGTAGCGAACATCCTTTTTTTTTCAGATTAGTTGTCCGGAATATTTGCAACATGCCCTGCCCACCGTATCCTTCCGGCTTCGGCCACCTTCTGGATGCTAGGTACGCCGTAGAGTGCAGAGGGCTCGTGGTTCATCACACCGCCGAAGTCGTCCTTAGCACGCGTCGTTTGAAAACTCCGTGTGCTTGCTGGTCTTTCTCGAGCATGTGCCGTGTCTGCAGAGGACCAACGGTTTTATAAGCGTTTTGTACATGGTGCATTTGGTGCGGGGTGAATCTTTTTAGACCGAAGCTTTTTCTGCAGCCCGGCCCGACATCCACTGATAATGCACCTTCGGATTTCACGATTCACATTGTTATCAGCCGCCAGGTAGGATCCAAGGTAGACGAATTCCTCAACTACCTTGAAGGTATAGCCGTCTATCGTGTCTGGCTAGACGGATCCTGACGTGTTCGGTTCCACCTACCAGTATGCACTTCGTTTTTGACGCATTCACCACCAGTCCGATCTTTGCTGCTTCGCGTTTCAGGCGAGTATACAGCTCCATGTCCATGTTAACCGCGAAGCACACAAACTGACCGGATTTTGTGAAAACCGTGCTCCAGCTGTTGCTCCCGTCCCGGCTCATCGCATTACTCCCTCCAGAGCGATGTTGAATAGTAGGCATGAGAGTCCGTCACCTTGTCGCAGTCCCCGGCGAGATTCGAATGAACTGGTAGTTCACTCGAAACCCTTAAGCTGTTTTACACACTGTCCATCGGTGCTTTGAGTAGCCTGGTCAGATTTCCAGAAAAGCCGTATTAGTTCATGATTTCCCATAGTTCTGTGCGGTCGATTTTGTCGTATGCCGCCTTGTAGTCGTTTGTGATGCGCTGGGACCTGATAGCAACGGCATTTCTGGAGGATTTGTCGTACGGTGAAAATACAGGGGATGGCCAAAATGTTTGGGATAGGCAACTTTTTTCTCCCACAAAAAATTCAACATGCTGCATGCAACAACTTTTCATAATGTGCATCAAAAAATCTCAAATTTCGACTGTTTGTCAACCTATTGTGTGTGCATCATTGGTACAAATTTGGGCTCGATTGATTTATTTTTCGCGAAGATGGAACCGTTCGGGTACAACACCATTATTTAGACAACTAATTTTTGAACTGTCATATCTCGGAAACCAGTGAACCGAATTGAATGAATTTTTTAACGTCTATCAACAATATATTGATACTTAATACGACGTTAGAAAATATAATGTTTTCTCACGGCGAACTAAGTTATACCGGATTGAAATTTTTACCTATATAGAGGAAAATAAGTCAAATTTACAATACCACACAAAATATACTAAATGTGTTCTTCCATCAATCTAAATAGGCTCTAGTATATCTGATTAGAGATAACTTGAGAACAGAAATGGAAAATCTTTGGAAATCAACACTAAAATTTATTGACATTGATGTAAAAAAAATACATTTTTTCGAGAAAAATCCAAAAAGTGTCAATCCATGATAACTTTTTTCAACGTTTAAAAAGTATATATGTTTTAATAGTTTGTGAAGCATTTACATATTGTTCAAAATTTCATTCAATTCGGTTCACTGATTTCCGAGATATGACAACTCAAAAATGAGTTGTCTGAAAAATAGTGTTTTACCCGAACGGTTCTAACTTTGCGAAATATTTATCAATCGAGTCCAAATTTGTACCAATGATACACACATAATAGGTTGACAAACAGTCAAAATTTGAGATTTTTTGATGCACTCTATGAAAAGTTATAGCTTGTCAAACTTTTTTGTGAGAGAAAAAAAAGTTGCCTAAAGGGTGATACGGTCAAAATTTGGTCAAACAATTTGTTTCATAACTTGAAACTGCGTACACCAAAACAGCTGAATTTTGGACCAGTAATGGTACTTTATATGTAGCTTATACCATAAAATTTTCATCAAAATCGGTTTAGTATTTGCGGAGATATTGTGAATCCTGAGAACTGCAATTTTAAAATTTTGTACAAAGAGGATTAAAAAATAAGAACACATTTTTACTCTTTTATTTATAGAGCCAGAAATACTGAATCAATTTCAATGAAAATTCTTCTGTATGTAGAGTATACATATCAAAATGTTGTGTAAAAATTTCATTCAATTTGATCCAGCCGTTACAAAGTTATATTTGTTTAGGAGGTCTAATTTTGTCAAATTTTGTCAAGTCAAGTCAAATTTTGGTCACACAATTTTTTTCATAACTTTAGATTGCGTACACCAAAACAGCTGATTTTTGGATCAGTAATGGTACATTATATGTAGCTTGTACCATAAAATTTTCATCAAAATCGGTCTAGTATATGCGGAGATATTGTTGAACCTTGAGATCTGCAATTTTTAAATTTTGTGCAAAGAGGATTCACACATTTTTACTGTTTTATTTATAGAGCCAGAGATACTTAACCGATTTCAATGAAAATTTTTCTGTATATGAAGTATGCATATCAAAATTTAATGTAAAAATTTCATTCAATTTGATCCAGCCGTTACAAAGTTATATTTGCTTAAGTGGCACCCGATCAGTTTTTTTCATATTCAAACTGCTACAACTTTGAAAGTATTCATACAAAATGGCTCAAAATTTTACTAAGAACATATTTACATAATAGTATTATACTGTAAAATTTTGATAAAAATCGGAGCAGTATTGGTAGTTCTATAATCAAAATTGTGCTTTACTGACCTTAAATTTCCGAAAATTTACTATGGAACGCATTTGTACAAAATTTTAAAAAGGTAGGTCGATGGTTTTATCTATATATCAACCATTACTTAATCGATTTTGATGAAAATTTTATGGTATAAGCTACATATAATGTAGCATTACCGGTCCAAAAATTAGCTGTTTTGGTGTATGCAGTCTAAAGTTATGAGAAAAATTGTGTGACCAAATTTTGACCGTATCACCCTTTATCCCAAACATTTTGGCCACCCCCTGTATGTTCTTTTGTCGACTGACCGTCGATAAAGCCGGCTTGATTACTTCCCACGAACTCATTTGTTTTAGGTGACAAACGATGCAATTTAGTCTGATATAGCAAATTGCATGCAGCATTCAAAATGGTAATCGCTCGGAAGTTCTAACAGTCCAAATGGTCGTCTTTCTTGTGAATGGATCAGATTACCCCTTCCTTCCACTCCTTCGGCAGCTATTTGGTTTGCCAGAACCTGACGATGAACCGCCACAGTGGTCCAGATTTGAAAATACCTGGCAAAAATTGCCAAATCACAGTAGACTGATAGTTTTTGCCTAAATGAACGTATTGAAACATGATTTAGCGCTTAATTTCATTTTAATGGCATATTCATTTTTTGTCGATTTCTTCGAACAAGATCTGAACAAAATTGATGTTTTTCATACAAATTGACTATACACATATCATCATGGCGCTATTGCTTTGGCAGCTCTTGGCAGTTGCAATTTTCCTTAACCGATTCTGCATACATAAACAAGCATTTGAACGGAATACCACCGCGAGGAGTAGCGGGGAGCGATTTGTACACACCAAAAACCGTTTGAAGGTTTCAGCAAAATGCTTTGCTGAAGCACAACCAGCAAACACATACTTTACTGAAAAAATCAGTAAACCGATTGTGTTTGCCGAAATTCAGCAAAGTCGAATGAATTTCCGAATTTTCCGCTCGCCACATCGGCCGACCATCTGTCAAAATAAAAAAAAAATCTGCACATCGTGTGTTTTCGCGGGAACTAAAACCTGGATTTTTTCTTATTTCATGAGTATTTTCAACATTAAATTGCGTAAAAATCTATTTAAATAAATCATCATAAAGTGTTACACATTTTCATAGGTATGTATCAATGTTTGACTACATAGTATTGTTATTAATTCCGGAAAATGTTTGTTTTAGATGGTAAACAATGACCAAAATTTCCAAGCAATCAAGTTATTTGCCGATCCAACGTTGTTCCTGAGATGCTTCTGAATTAAAGCAACCGTCGATCCAGCTATTATAAACAGAACACTTATTAATAATTTTGAATAAAACTCTGGAAATCAATCAAGTGTATGATTTTTTTCCAGTTGATTTGAAGTAAAACAGCGAATTTCTTTTATTTCGATCCAATTTGCTGAAATCCATCAGTATTAGGCTGGCAAATCTCACGCCGGACGAATTAACTGAACTTTCAGCAATCCTCAAAAATGTGCTGAATTTTTCAGTAATTTTTTGACATTTACGATGAGATTGCTGAAAATTTCAGCAATTTTTATTGCTGAACGAATTTCTGAAATTTCAGCTCGGCAAAATTCAGCAAAACTTTGCTGATATTCAGCGAAAAAAATTTGGTGTGTAAGGATTTCTCGTACTATCGAAGTGTAAGAATGTCTCGTACTATCGACATGCAATGTCAATTTTGAAGCCAAAAATGTTGTTTTGATCATAACGAAGGGGAGTTCGACTGGAATTTGGTATTACGTGGGTTTCGGCTTCTCAGTCATGAATTTTGCGTCGACTACTTGGTTATCTTCGCCTACGTTTCGACCCGGGATGGGGCCTTCTTCAGGGCCTAAAATTTATTTCAATTAATTACACAGTTTTGTTTTTTGGACAATTACAAACTTACTCAATATAAGGACGACAAGTTAAAATAATTTTTACAAAATATAAAAAGTCGGTAGCTAAAGGTTTGATTTCTCTCCACAACGGGCATCGCTAAATGGGAGATACATTAGTCACATCACATTCATTTTTGTGCGTTTCATAGCTTTCTGGACGTACGTCTGTCTTTACCAGAATGTCTCAACGGTTTCATTTGATTTTTAATCAGCTGTTTTTCGAAAAAAGGGTTCTAGGGATTTGGCACTAGTTGGTTACACCGGGTTTGGGTATGGCTCACTAATAAAACTATGATTAGTAAGGGTGTTAGAGAGAGAATCTGAGGTGTTCATTATTGTATTCTCATCAGCTGAAGTACTCTGTGAGTGACTTGCAAACCGTGAGAATTTCTCTGTTTGCAGTTGTTTGATGGAAGAGAGAAGGTAACCGTATGCCGTACTCAATCCATCGGTGTCGGTGCGCTGGTTTACAGTATGCGCCGTTCCACGTATGTGGCACATCTCCAGTGTGGGAAGAGATTGGTTTTTGTAGGTGATGTCGACGATCTTCGGGTTGTTGATATCGAACCAGTGTTGGTGGGATATACAATGATCCATAAGGACATTTTCCTCTTTTAATTGCTGAATGCTGGGATCGCTTGTTTTGATCTCTTGCTCCATTGCAGATGTTTGATATACACAAGAACTTACAAATAAACTTTTGAAAGCAATTATATCACTTATACTAACAGACTTTTGTAGTGGTTGAACTTGTTTGTGTTCTTCATAAAAAATTCAGTACTTTTTCCGTCAGCTGCTACTCAGCGCTGTAACAAGATACAAAATCAATATTTCTAATATTTAAAAGGCCACTTAGTGCCCCTGGTATTATAGATGAATGCTCGATACACTGAATGCCATTAAAGACATGTTCAAAAATTGAGTTTCTGTCAGCTTTTCTCAAAACTGGACCTCTGTGAACCGATGCAAACAGGTGGCAAATTTCAGCTACGATACCATCCATTCCAACTGCTTTGTTGGTTTTTAGCTTATGAATGCCATCCTTAACTTCCCTTAGCGTGGGAGTTCCATCCTCTGCTGCACTGGCGTAGCTGTTTCCTCTGTTGTCATAGTCTCCCGTTCCTACGTTCTCCACGTCATTCAGGTACTCATCATCATAGATCTGTTTCCTTCTTTCGATCACCTCACGTCCGTCAGTTAAGAGGCTCTCATCCATATATCCGCATATTTCGACTCGCGGCACGAAGCCATTACGGGATACTTCTGGTAGAACTTCCGTGTTTCTTGGGAACGGCACAGCAGTTCCATTTCCTGGCACCCTGCTTCTTCCAGGTGGTTAAAGATTTCTCTCCCGAAAGGGGCGGGTCTGTTGTTTCCGCTTCTGTTTCTAACGGTGTACGTTCTGCCGGGTTCCTTGCTATAGCCTTACCACACTTGCGGCACTTTCCTCCTTCGGAATCGTTCTGCACTCCTCGTGGAACCATTCATTCCGTCGACGTCTTTCCACGTAACCGAGGGTGTTCTTGTCTGCGTAGTTGATGGCTGCTTCTATTATGCTCCAGCAGTCCTCTAGAGAGACCACATCGAGCTCGTCCTCGTCTGACAACGCTGCCTCGAGATTCCGCGCGTATGCTAAGACGACATCCGCTATAGGTTGTACCCTACATTGTGATGACGGAAAGTTTTGGGCGCAGTTTGTGTTGGTGTAAACAGCCACAGGGCGCTGACGCACTGGACCATATCGATCAGCCCGAGATACAGGGCCATCAGAAAAACCAAGCAGTTTCCAATTGATTTTTTCCCCAAGTGTATTTTAGTAATGAACCAAACCATTAATGTAAACACGCGTATAGAAACAGTTCTCCGATTATTTCGTGTTCTTATCCGATTTCCACGCATATTCGAGTTGCCACTCTGCCACTCTTAGTTCATTCCCTGGTTCCAACAGGTTATGGTCCCAGAGGTGGATCGGTGAAAAACGAGTCGGTTTTCGCGGAAAAAGTGTAGTGTTGTCGGTCGTTGCGGTGCTTTGCGGCGGAGGCGTTTTTTTGTTGTTGGCGTGTGTTGTTCGTCGGGAGGTGTGTT
Organism: Aedes albopictus; assembly: GCF_035046485.1. NCBI lineage: Eukaryota > Metazoa > Arthropoda > Insecta > Diptera > Culicidae > Aedes > Aedes albopictus. The sequence continues at coordinate 241,136,558 of NC_085138.1, forward strand.
TTGGTGGAGCGGAATGGCGGATGTGGGAAAGTTTACCCTTGCCAAGCACAACAATAACAATAATGTGACGTGGAAGTTCGAAATTGAGACGAGGGAAGACGAGGAAAGACATCTGGCACGTTGTGGAGGAAAAGAAACCCGAGCCTGAGACGGCTGCTTGGAAAAAAGATGACAAGAGGGCGCGAGCAACAATTGATATGTGTGTGGAACCAAGTCAGTACACACTGATCCAGAATCACGATTCGGCTCGTGAAGTCTGGGCATCGTTACGAGAGTATCACGAGAAGTCAACCGTTACTTCCCAGTTGTCGCTTTTGAGTAGAGTGCTGCATGCCAAGCTCCAGGAGGGCGGAGATGCGGAAAAACATCTACTCGATATGGATACGCTGTTCGGGCGGTTGCAGAGTGCAGGTTTACCTATGGAAGAGAAGAAGAAGGTTACCGTAGTGCTGCGCAGTATCTGTATGCCACAGTCGTATCACAACTTGTCATCTGCGCTGGAAGCACGCCCGGATGCCAACATAACGATGCAGCTCGTCAAAATTAAACTTTTGGATGAATTCCAAAAGGGGTGAAAGAGGGACGGTAATGGACCAGGTGGCGAGCAGGTGTTTTTAGGCACAGTCGAGCAAAACGTGTTTCTTCTGCAGGCAGCCTGGTCAATTCAAAAAGGATTGCTGGAAGTGGTAGGCAGTGAAAGCATCGCATGAAGAAGCTGGACCTTCCAGAGGCGGTAAGTCCAGTGGCGGTGGTCAAAGCAAGGCCAAAGCGAAGCAGAATATATACCTGCAGGAGATGGCGGTGTGCATGCTGCTGGACGCTGGACTTGCGAAGCGGTACAGGGGAGAGGCAATTGTTGTAGCGGGCTATATTCAGAACCGGTTACCACCAAGATCGGTTGGTGAGACTCCAATGCAACTGTACATTTGAGGTACATTCGGTTTTCATAATATTTCCCTTCGGACATAGCGTGCAGTACCACAAGTTAGTCGGTGCTCTACTCTACATCTCTACTAATACAAGACCGAACATATCAGCGGCGTTTTCCGTTTTGAGCCGAAAAACGAACTATCTAACGCAGCTGGACTGGCTGGAGCTGAAGCGTACGGTGCGGCATTTGATTGATACTCAGGACTACCAGCTGAAACTATTTAGCGATCGAACGAAGAACTTGGAAGTAGTCGGCTACAGCGATGCAGATTGGGCCGATCGGAAGTCTACTAGTGGTTTCGTATTCCATTCATTCGTATTCATTCCCTGGTTCCAACAGTTTGACCATTTCCAGGTAGTGGAAGGAGTCGATATTGGTGCCACGATAAGTCTTGATGTCGATAATGTCGGAGAAGTGCCGTCCATTAATCAGAAGGTGGTCGACTTGCGATTCCGTCTGCTATGCTGGTCCGTATGGTCATGTTTTTGAGGCGGCGAAATCGATGAATCGTAGGCTGTTGAGAACCACTAGATTGTCTCTCATGCTCTCGCCTTTCGTGATGCTTTCGGTCGATGCACAATTGCACAATCGCAGATATTATTTAGATTAGAAGTTTAGTAACCGCCGTGTTGTATATACGTGTCTTGTTTGTCATGTAATTTAAAGTGTAAATAAAGTTACCTTTTAATGTGTTGTTTTCGCTACACCTGGGAGTTTAAATAGACAGTTATGTCTCCCGGCCACCCCAAACTCCAGGTCGTAACATAGGACGTTTTCGTTCGTCAGCTGGTGGGCGATAAAGTGTCCAATCGGCGGTCTGAATTCCTCCTCCTGGTGAACCCGAGCGATTAGGTATCTTATGATGATCTTGACGTCGTGGCTTTGGCAGCAGTCGTAGCCGTGCTTCAACTGCGCGTGAAATGCGTCCTTGTCATCATTACTGCTACCGGAGTGTGGCATTTGCACATTGATTGCGCTGAAGTTGCAGAGTGGGCCTTTGATCCTCAACCTGCACATTTTTTCGTCGATCGGGCACCAACCGATTACGCGCTTCTGTATATCGCACATCACCACGCAAGCTGTTCCCAGCACGCGTGTGTTGCCGCAGCACTGGCAGATGGTAAACGTTTGCACCATGGATCCTTTACAGCACACCTCCTGCAGTGCAACGATACCGACCTCGCGGTCCTTTAATAGATCGGCGAGTAAGCGTGTGCACAGTGATAGGCAGTTCCACGCATCGAGTTTCCATTCGCAAGCCCTCTTTGTTCGCTGGGGTCGTTGCCGTTAGTCTCGGTCGTTATAAATCGTTATAAAGGTATTTTACGGCTGGCTCGCAAGTCCGGAAAGCAACCCGCTACTTTCAGGAGAACCATAGTGCACAGTTGAGCTTAGAGTTCTTTCCTTGCACTCGGACGTTGATCATCCGCCCTAACATGGGGATCAGACGCTTTTGTCAGACGCTCTTGCTGGAGAACGGAAGCTCAGGTTTGATGAAACAAACCCCTCTTCCATGTCAACCTACAACCAAAGTTCCCACCGGGATTAGTTGCCCGATCTTCGCTATGATTGCTTGCATCCCGGCCGGTGCCACGCAGAGGTAGTGATAGAAGTTGTTGGACAGAGGCTAATGGCCGAGGCCGCAGAGGCTGAATTCGCGGTCTTTCAGGAGATCGGCGAATATGCGTGAGCGGGTGCTCCCAATGAAATTCAGATCGACAGTTCCAAGTCATGTTTCGTTGCGTGATTCGTTGCCGTTGGATTCAGTTCGTATTATTCTGTTGCTGGCTTCTCGTTGCAATTATCTTCCGAATGACTCGCCGGTTTCGTAAAAATTTATAAAAATGGTTCACTGTTCATTTTTTCCCTAAACTCTGTGTGTTTTAAACTTACTACTAAAATTTTATTGAAAACTCTGCCTTTTTGTCATTGAATATCATCTTTTAGGAATTGGATGTGGATGGAAAAATATACGAATTTATTGTTATTTCTGTAAGCTCAGTTTTAGTTTTTATTAGACCATATTGTTTACATAATTTTCGATATTTTCGTCATTTTAAAGCACTTTTGTTGATTTTGGAAAGGGAATGTTTTAAAATCAATTTATTAATGTTAATTCTCTTCATGTGGAGTGATACAAAAGTCAATATGAGCATGGCTTTTGTTTTGGCGTGAATTTGGTCACCTTGGTGCGAATTTCTGATAGTTTGGCGCGATTTCTAAAACGGCACTTTTGTAACAGCCCCGTGAATGTGTTTAATCACGTTTTGTATCTTAAATTCTGCTTTGTTTTATTATTATACTGAACCCTCCTCGCTCTTGGACTGATGTAATCTCATTAGATTTTTTATCACATACAAACACATGAGCTCATGCCTAAAACCTCGTCATGCATACAAGAGAAGTTCATTCTCAAATTACCAGAAACTTTCCCGGAGGAGATATGTATCCTCGAGTACGTACGACGGAACAAATCGCAGTCAGCCCGGAACCAGATCCGTAGATGAAAATGGGAAAACTTTTCATTTATTGACATCTCCATTTCGGAACCGCCATCGTCTCCGGTTGAAGTTTTCCATTGGATTCCATCCTCCAGCCGTGACTGACAGGGTTCCTTCGTTGCAGCAGCAGCAGCAGGTAGCACTGTGTACACATGCCGCTTGGATACCGGATAATTCGACGTAGGCACTAGGTAAACCCTTCAACGAGATTGAAAGAGCATATCGTCGGTTTCCTGCAATAGGGGCACAACTCAAAAAATGTGAATTTTCAGTATGAGCGTTTGAAAATTGCCAATCTTGAAGCACCTTCTGCAAGTTCACTTATTTCTCTCACCATTTGACAAAGGTAAACGACTTTTAATTGTTGTATCATGGGAAGGGACTGAAGGACTATCTGTTTCATGAATTTTGGATTACTATTTTTCAACGACTATTGAAAAAGTTGACTGATTTTGAGTTGTGCCTTTATTGCGGAAAATTGGCGAAAATGCCCAAATCTCGCGTTTCTCAACGAATTTCGGAACGGGTCTTTGTGAGATGATAGTTTACATAGTTTTTCATCATTTGCCATCAAAATCTCAAAAATGACAAATTTTGAGTTGTGCCCCTATTGCAGGAAACCGACGATATGCGATGGATGACAAGCCGGGTCGAATGGGAGCCGGGAGCGTCTGCAATTGAAGGAAGTAACGATTAATTAAAAAGAACCTTATGTTGAATTTTCGTGGGTGAAAAAAAAATGTTTGACAGAATAAAGCAATTGGTATTGTTTTTCATTTTCCCAATTTTGGAAGTGGGTTGAACTAAATGAAAAGATTAACCCATATCCGCCCAGCGTCCTATTTATAGGACAGATGCCCCGAACGCCCAGCGTCCTATAAATAGGACAGTCCTTTTGATGTAAATATCTCCAGAATTACGTTAAATTTTAGAATACTTTCTTCAGAGAAGATGTTCTCCACACCCATACCTTGCTCATAGTGGACAATATAGTTTGTGATTAGTTCACTAGGTGGCGTAAACGATGCTGCAAAGATTACATATTTTCACGATCTATGAGCTTCATTTCCAATGCAAAAAAATATTTCCCTGGAATCTTGACAATGGTTAATAATTTATAGTTCATTTCTTCGGCAGAGTTGTATATGGAGGTGGTAGTAGGGGTATTAGAATTCAAGATGGCGGCTCAGGTTCCAAGATGGCGGTCAAAACTCCAGAATACATGCTCTTTAACGGCAATGCTGCTTCGAATACTATGCAATATGGGTATCTATCGATCGGGCTTCATATGTAGAACTCAAAAATGAATATCTGACGCCATTTTGAAATCCAAGATGGCGGACCATGTCCAAGATGGCGGCCATGGAATGGTAGTTTGTGCAATGATACCATACAATATGGGTATCTATCGATTGGGCTTTATAAGTAGAACTCAAAAATGAGTATCCGACGCCATTCAGAAATTCAAGATGGCGGACCATATTCAAGATGGCAGCCACGGAATGGTAGTTTGAACTATGAAACTATACAATATGGATATCTATCGATCGGGCTTGATGTGTAGAAGTCAAAAATCGATATTTGACGCCATTTTGAAATCCAAGATGGCGGGCCATATCCAAGATTGCGGCCACAGTATGGTAGTTTGAGCTATGGGACCATGTAATATGAGTATCTATCGATCGGGCTTTATGAGAATAACGGTAGAGGGTCATGGTAGGGCCCATATAGCCGAGGCGGTAAACGCACGGGTATTCAGCATGACCATGCTGAGGCTGAAGGGTTCGATTCCCGGTCGGTCCAGGATCTTTTCGTAAAGGAAATTTCCTTGACTTCCTTGGGCATAGAGTATCTTCGTGCCTGCCACACGATATACACATGCAAAATGGTCATTGGCAGAGGAAGCTCTCAGTTAATAACTGTGGAAGTGCTCATAGAACACTAAGCTGAGAAGCAGGCTTTGTCCCAATGAGGACGTTACGCCAAGAAGTGAGAGAGAGAGGTCATGGTAGATGGTAGGGTAGCGGGTTGGATAAACGGTGGAGCAGACGGTCGGGTAGAGGGTTTGGGTGAAGGATAGATCAGAGGTAGTGGAATAGAAGGTTAGGGTAGTGGATAGGGTAGACGGTAGGGAAGAGGGTAGGATAGAGAGTAGGACTGAGGGTAGGAAAAAGGTTATGGTAGAGAGTAGGGTAGATAGTACGGTTACGTACCATTGGGTACGGCAATGGTTATGGTATAGGATAGAGCAGATGGTAGGTGTGGGGTATGAACAAAGCTGAGTAGCATTTCCCATGCGTGTATTTCCCCTAGCAAGCATCAGTGACAGCCAGCACCATGACGGGGTCGTCGTCAGTGTGATGCTGCCTCATTGACGAGTGGACTGTTGGCGGAGCAAGACGCCATCACCGTGAGGTTCCGTATTATGCCAAGTGATTCTACTGCAGTTTGCTAAGATGGCTGGGAACGGATTGTTCCAGTGAGTTGCCCGGTATTCACATTGGCGATCCTGCCAGAAGTGCATCATAATCAATAACAAGTTAATCATAAAATAGGTAGAATCACTTGGCATAAAAACAGTGAGAGAAAACAAATCGTTTTTTTGTGTGAAGTGTGTGGTGGTGCTGCAAACACAGTGAAGTGGGTGTTGCAATTCTGCGGTTCCTGACGAAAGCTAGAGCGCGGAAAGTTTTTGTCATGCCAACCGCGTTCTGTTTTAGCCTTGGTTCTAGCACAAACACATGAACAAAGGCGCGGTGACGTGGTTGATTTTTGTTGTCGGCTGGTAGCACGCTGTGGATAGGTGGTCGGTCGATGATTGCATGCATGTTTCTTCATGTTCTTGCTCGGCATGGATGGTCGCGCTTTCGTTGATTCCTCGGATCGTACATGCTCGTGTTGTCGCTCGGTTGAACGGTAAATGCAAACAGGTTGATGTGCATGATGGTAGAGGTGTTTGACTATTGTGAATGTTGCCGTAAAATTCTCGCGGCGTTGGTTGGTTGGGTTGGTTTTTGCTCGGGTTTTTGGTTGGGCATATTAATGGCGTTTCGAACCGCCGAAAATTTTTCTGCATAAGGAAAATGCAGGGACGTGTAATGAAAACCGTCCAAGGAAACGGCATTTTTTGGATAACCGCGAAAATTATTCTGCATAAAGAAAATGCAGGGACGTGTAATGAAAACCGTCCAAGGTAATGGCGTTGTTGGATAACCGCCGACAATTTTTTCTGCATAAGGAAAATGCAGGGACGTGTAATGAAAACCGTCCAAGGAAACGGCATTTTTTTGGATAACTGCCGAAAATTATTCTGCATAAAGAAAATGCAGGGACGTGTAGTGAAAACCGTCCAAGATAAAGGCGTTGTTGGATAACCGCCGAAAAATTTTTCTGCATAAGGAAAATACAGGGACGTGAAATGAAATCCGTCCAAGGAAATGTTATTGAAAAACTGCCGAAAATTGTTTGCATCAGGAAAATGCAGCGATGTGTAAAGAAACCCGTCTAAGGAAATGGCGTTGCATGATAACTGCCGAAAGCAGTGAAGAGAATTGTCAGACAAAAGAGGCACAAAACAAGCAACAAAGTAGGTGCGACGATTAGTCTTTATCCCTACTGGTAACAGATAATGACATGATCTCGAATTTTTTTGTTGCAGACAAAACGGAAGCTGAATTTGTTGCGTACTTTACAACTCGCGAATAATCAATTATTACTAACCCAAAGTCGAAACTGTTTGATGATAGAGCTTCACCAGAGTTGCAGTGTTTACCGACTCAAAGTTACCGTTCGAAAATCGTTATGCAAGGCATAAAAATCTCAAAACTCGTGGTGTACGATGTTGATCCCATTATTTTCAAGTTGGGACAAACTTATGTCGCATGGGTTGCTTTGTCGCAACAAATACAGGTTGCGACATTGTCATTATTGTTGCGCGATGGTTGAATTTTGATTCACTGGCCGAAAGCTGTGCGTGAGGAAAATGCAGGGACGTGTAATGAAAACCGCCCATAGAAATTGCATATCGTAAAACAGTTTAAAATTCGAAGTACGCAATGAAAACATATCTACTGAAAATATGTTGTAGAACCTCTTTTGAACTCGTTTTGTAGAATCTATTTTCGTATAATGAAGGACATTTGTGTGTTATATATGGTCCATCTGTACCATCACATTGAAGCATTGAAAATGGAGTTGTATGATATACGGAATCTTTAGTCTGATAAATCTCAAATTCGTTAATCTCTTGTTTTTTTTTCTCTTTTTGACAAATAATTCTTACAAAATATGTTCGTTTTCGTTGAATGCGTCGAATTTTCGCAATCGTGAATAACGATTGATTTGAGTGAGAGAAAAACAGGGCCGGCTACATAACGAGACGTGCGCTTGAAGGAGAGAAGACGCATCACCCAACTGCGTGTGTTGTAGTTATTTTTATTGGAGCTCGGCAAAACTCCATAGATGATTGGTTAGCATTGCAAGTTATCAATCAAATGATATAGGCTCGATATTAACAAAAGTGCGTTTACTAAACAAAAAAGTAAATGTGTCCATTCGTCTTAATTCTTGCATCTTGAAGTGTATCTTGTTGCATTGGTGCCATAAGGATGAAGAGAACGAAATTGAGGGTTTGAGCGTAAAAATAACAAGCCTGCCAGTCGAAAACTTTTTTTTTCGGAGAAGAGGGAGAATGTGGGGTATGAACAAAGCTGAGTAGCATTTCCCATGCGTGTATTTCCCCTAGCAAGCATCAGTGACAGCCAGCACCATGACGGGGTCGTCGTCAGTGTGATGCTGCCTCATTGACGAGTGGACTGTTGGCGGAGCAAGACGCCATCACCGTGAGGTTCCGTATTATGCCAAGTGATTCTACTGCAGTTTGCTAAGATGGCTGGGAACGGATTGTTCCAGTGAGTTGCCCGGTATTCACAGTAGGGTTGAAAGTTATGATAGAAGGTTGGAATAGAGGGCAAAGAAGACAGTAAGGTAGAGGCTAGAGACACAGACAAACAGACGTAACACTTTTCAAAACGGCTTGGCACATGCATGTAACGATCAATTTAAATTTTATTTGATTTGCGCGATCGTTCCACCAGAGACGCTAGTGTTCGATCGCTTTGACATTTGCCAGTGTACACGTTGCTGAATGATGCAAGCGAAAGTTACAGACAGTTTGTGTAGTAGTGTGCGTGTCAGAAAAACGTCAAATCGAAATCCATCATGGCCGACTGTGTCGCGCGTGGTTTTACCAACAGGTGGCAGTGTGCTCATGAAAATGACATCGGGCAAAAGTTTTTGATGAATTTTCTCTAAGAGTTACGTCTGTTTGTCTGGACTACAGAGTGGGGTGAAGAATTAATATGATATTAGATGAGCTGAGGTTTTTCAAGATACCTTCAGTAATTCTTTCCAGGATTTCTTCAGGCATTCCTTTCGAGAATCTTCCCACGTTTATTCCTGGGATGTCTTAAGCTTCCGAGATAGTTGTACGGATTGCTCCGGAGCTCTCCTCAGGGATTTTTGCAGGGGTTGCTTTGGAAAATTCTGAAAGGATTCTTTTAATTATTCTTTTCTGAAGGAATTCAGGGATTTGTGCTGGAATTTCTTCAAAGATTTCTTCCAGGATTCTTGCTGTGATTCCTTAAAGAATTCCACCCAAAAAATATATGAAAAAACATAGATTTCTTACGAGATTTTTTTTAGGCAATGCTAGATCACAGAGACATCTTCAATGGTTCTTGCAGGAATACCTGCTCAGGTTGTGGCCGGCATTCCTGTCATGATCTCTCTAAGGATTCCATCAGGTATTCTTTACGGGATTCCTTCAGGAATAACTTCAGGGATTTATGCCAGAATTCCTTCAGAAAATCCTGAAAGGATTTTTTCAGAAAGTTTAACCACCATTCTTTCATGGATTTCTGTTGGAATTACTTCACAGATTCATTTTAGTATACTTTCAAAGTGTTCTGTTGAAACATGTTCAGAGAATCCTAATGGAATTCTTTCTACGAGCCGGGATCCTCGCTCGGGATTTATACATCAATTCCCCCCGGGGTTTCTTCTGTGATTGTTTCAGAGATTCCTACCAAGCTTTCAGCAGTGCTTCCCTCCGAATTCTGCCAGATTTGCCTCTCACAATTTCTTCAGTAAATCTTCCCATAGATCTCAATTACTTTATTAGAAATTATTATCTGTGTAAAATCTAACTTCTACAGTGCGTGTCGAGCGTTCGTGTCGTAGCTTCTACAACCAACCCATTCGGTGTTGTTAAGCTGTTCGGGTGAACCATGTGGCGGCTCTGACAGATGTGTGCAAAATCGTTGGTGAGTTACATCATGTTCGTTTTGCCACCTCTTTGCCTCTGGTGATAAATTGATTGATCATTCATGGGGTGATATTTTGCATCGTTGATAGTGAGTACTCTTTATATGATTTGTTTAAAAAAAATAAATTTGAGAAATGTTGAACACTGCAGTCGAAACCACAATTAATTTACAAAGACCATGCATTGCATACTTTTAGGCGTTTATCGGGTTATATTTCTGCCCTAATTTTAAAGCTCTTTTTCTATTCTTTTTAAGTGGTTATCATCTCTCTCACTTGTTTAGAGCTGTATTGTATCTATACGGATCAGAATATAACGATAGCGTAGAAGTTGTGCTGAAATAGAACTCGAGAAAATTATCAGATATTGAGGACCTATAATGAAGAATTTTTTTGGAACTGCACCATAGACTTCCATTTTTTTCGTCAAATTATGCTGATTTTATTGAAACTTGACCTTTAAAAATAAATTTATTTAAAGATTCAAATTGTGAGACACCTTGGGCGTTAACGGGTTAACTAGAGATATTTTAAACTTGATGAACATTTCCTGGAGCAGTCAGGTTGTGACACTACCCAGAATTCAATGGTCTGACAATGGACCTCTGACAAAGTTGGCTCAAAATATAGCACAGCAGCTCAAGCTTGCTTTATATTAACGTTTAAATCAAAACCCTAAAGTATTCACGGTCGTCGGCAAAAGAAGAGAAAAGAAGAGAAGAGAAGAGAAGAGAAGAGAAAAGAAGAGATACTCTAATAGCCTGAGGCAATAGCCCTGCGTTTACCGTTTTGACAACATATAACGCAAACACAAATTGACAGGTGACAACAGTGGGTAGAGGTGCAAACATCCGAATCCGAGAAGCAGGTTCGTAACTTGGTTTCAGAATTTAAAATGGATCATTAATGTTTTGCATTGATCGCTATGGAAGGCAATTCTCGGGGTCGACTTAAGCTACAGTGTATCAAACAATTGTCCGTACAGCAATTTTTTGGTCAAAATACTTTTTTATATAAATGTTTATAATTTTTTTATACGTCAATTAAAAACGCTGAAATTTTGACCAATTATAACCCATATATTAAAGCTCCATTGGTTAAATTTTGAGCGAGATTGAATAAGTTTTCTGAAAGTTATGGAACTTTTAGTAAAACTTATAAGATTTTTGTACACATTTTTAAAACATTATATCTCAACATTTACTTGATGACACTTTTTCAATTTTTTTCCGTGTTACTGCTTATACCTAAGGCTTTTATATGCAGCTTCGTTTAAGGTTTTATATTCACTACAAAAAATATGAAAAATCTGTATATGTTCAGAGTGTAATTTGGAAATATATCATATTTCGATCAATAAAACTGCCAAATGTTTTCAACTTTTTTAAATTCTCCTAATGTAATATTTCCATATGGGACCTACTAAACTACATATAAAGAGTAGGTCCTATGGATTTTACGTTCAGTTAATGCACTTTTATGTATGTATGTATGTAGGTAGCCACCATCCTAGCTTGAGTCTTGCTCTGCATGCAGTTCCACTTAACAGTAAAGAATAAATTTCGTTACCACTTTGAATTCAACATACCGCTGTATGAAGGGCCAAAAGGGGGTGTGGCGGACCCGTAAGTAGATACACTTACGCGAAATCCGCGGGTTTAAGAGAATCTCCTTCCAACAGTATGATCCAACAAGGTGAATAATGAAATTCACATTACTTGTCAAGCTTTCTACGGGATGGTTTGTTATAAGAAGGGCGCGTCAAATCCATTGCAACTGTTGGGATAGAAGAACCCATCTACAAGGATGTTATAGTTACTTCTCACCTCACTCCGGTTGGCAACCACTCCGTCGTACAGTTACAACTTCAATGATGCCCTGATGCACCCTCCCAACCCAGCATAGTTATATAGTCAATAGTATAATTTGTTAGGGTTCATTCAAATATTACGTAACGCTAAATTTGACTATTTCAGAACCCCTCCCTCCCCGACGTAACTACTTTTGTATGAGAAAATTTGAAATTTTGTATGCAGCGTAACACCGTGCTAGAACCACCCCCCCCCCTTGCGATACGTTATATTTGAACGAACCCTTATGAGGGAATATAGCATTGAATTATGGAAATATCAATATAATAATATGCTGAAATCTTATGAAGTCCTATTTAATATAGCAACCTGAAATAAGGTATTGATTTGTGAACAATTTGAATGAGTATTATTCGCTGTCGAGTCCTTTCCTGACCTAAAGAATTATGACAGTAATATAATGCCAATGCAATTGCTGATATATAAATATATACTCAATAATGGAACACAATGTAATATATTACAGTATAGAGCAATAAAACTGCAGTGAATCGCATATTTGTCCCATTTGCATAGGAAATCCAGCAAAGATGGACTGATATGCGATTCACGACAGAAAAGGTAATAGCATTTTCATAATGAGAATACCCAAGAAACACCCATGTCTCATTAGAGCTATGGCAGCACAAGCCCCGGCTGCAAGGAAGTCGAGTCGACGTTATTCCACTATTTTGTTGGAATAACGTCCCATCTACCATCACACAACCAAAATCTGTTCAGCCGCAACCCCCACATGACACGCGTGTTGCTTGGGTAGTAATATGAGTTCAGCAAACCGTCGAGTGAAGATCTAATACGGAATGTAAGTATAGATGTCCTACATAACAGCAGAATAAGAAGAAACTCCTTCCAGATGTGTGATCCAACCGGGCGAATGATAAAATCTACAACATTCGTTAAGATTTCTTACGGGATGGTTTGTAAGAATTTAAGCACTTAAAATCCATCGAAACTGTGGGAATTAAAGAACCTATCTGTAAGGGTGAATATTTTCTCCTTGATCTGGCAGGCAATCCACTCCAACATCCGCATGCAACTGATGGAATATAATATTGAAATACTTTACATGTGATCAAATAATATAAAACTGGAAAATCAATATTTAATTAGATATGATATAAACAATAATAATGCAAATGAATTTAACTTTTTAATTGAAGAAAATTTGAATGTAGGGTATGCGTGCCATCAGTAATCTCATGCTCCCGTATTCATCCCATTCGAAAACAAGCGATTAAGGCCTATTCCGTTCTTTTTGTTTTCCTGCGTGCTCACCTCTAACAAAAAACACAAAAATACTAAACAAAACCAACAACGCCTCAAATCCCTGTCTTTCGCTGGATGAAAATGGGGGCCACATGCTTAATAAGGGAACCAATACCCTAGTTTGAATTTGAATAGTAGCTGCTACTTTTAATATCGCCGTGGTGCTGTGGAGGGAGGGTATACTGTATTATTAGTTTGCATAAGTATTTTTAAATGTTTTATCGTTTCTCCAATCCAAGCTCCGTTGACGATCGTTGATGAAGATAGTTCTGTTCGCTGTGTAGCTTGCTTAGCTCAGTTTGCTGAAAAACCATTACTATTGTTACGTCTGTGTGATTATGATTATGACATTAAATATGATTGTTTTGCAACATTTATTTAAATATTTGATCTGAAGGCTCCAGAGATACGTGAATGTAATCTATAAATTATTTAACTGGCTATTTGAATTTACTTGATCCTTGTCCACCACCATTTTTACTAATTACATATTGATTTGTAACATAATGACAAGAATAAATCAAGCTAAAAAGTACAAACAACTATACTCAAGATCAAATAAATGGATGTTGATTGATGTCGGTATTTCGATAATCTAAGTTTACTTAATCCCCACCATAGAATTAAAACTACTGCTAATGACATTTTCAAACCCATATTACTCAAATAGATACAATGATAGTAACGGCCTCCCGACCTCCCACATATCATGTTTAAAAACTTTGTAAATTTGATTTTAAGTTCATCAATGCATTTATCAATTCTAATTTATTAAAATTTATAAGACTTCAATGCTCGAATTTTACTAGTTACTATCATTTTCCTACCACCATTATTTATCGAACTACCTTTTAAATTTTGTTAATTTTGCCCCAGAAGAAAATATAGGTACAGTTGCAAACAAATAAATGGTAGTGGGTTTACCTTAATGTATGCGTATAATATGTTAATGTATTGTACCCCTACAAAATCTCCAGATTAATATTACTGTCAATTTGTCGTTTCCATGTTAATGACAATTTATATTTTCATTACACAATTAAGTAAAATGATTGTAACGGCCTCCCAACCTCCCTCACATCATTTTTAATTTGTCAAATTTAATTATCAATTCATCAGTTTTAATAAAAAAAAAATACTTTTGAATATAGAGTTGAAATATTGGTTATGCTCGAAAACTCAAAATTTACTTGTTACTATCATTTTCCTACCACCATTTATTTGTTTTCCTTTAACTAACTACAGATTTCGATACCAAAAAGCAATAACATTTAATGACCTAATGATAGTGAATTATGTTACTTTAAACTTTCCCGTAATATAATGTTGTACTCACAATTTCCAAGGTATTATTTCTTACAATTTTTGTTACGTTCATGACATCTTCAATCTACAATTACATCATTCTATCATTTTGTCGACATGCTTTACTTATATTTTTATCATCATCTACACATACACTCATATTTACATATATTTACATACATACATACATACATACATACATACATACATACATACATACATACAGAAATATATACATGCATATTAGATTGTGTCAACAATGTAATTTTCCTCTAAAATCATGAAACTAAAGACGCCAAAGTACAGCCCAGAGTTCGTCTCAAAATAATATTTCTACAGGAGAGATACTTTGTTAAAAGCGCTGAATCGTTCCGTAGTCCCCGTATTGATACGAACCATTTTAATCCTCCCCTACAACATTGGGACGCCCTCACATAAACTTTTACATATATACACATACAGACACATAAAACCATTTCGATATTATTTTACCGTTTCAGTTAATTTACTTTACAACATGCTTTATCTGTAGTAAGATGAAGTTTGAAAAAAAAAACAATTATGTAATATGTTCGGCATCAAGACTTTATCGGCTTTAGATTTCTACTAAATACTTCTACTTACTCTTTTATAATTGTAAAGCTACAAAATGTGAACGTATCTTGATGCAACTAAAATAACTACTATTACTGATACTATTTGTTAGTACTGCATTCACTACTACAACTTCCATTACTACAGCTATTGCACTACTAGATAAATAGAACCTCGGGTCAAAACTCGCTCCGCCCACCCCAACAGCGACAGGTTGCTTCGACCTCAACCCTGTACGGCCACCCTTTCCGTCTTTTACCTGACTCGACTATCAAGAAACACTATGGGCCTCCTCAATACCGAACCGAAACACGCACACGCCATAGGACTCAAGCACGCAGTCGGCACCAAACGGAACAATATCCACCCGTACTCCACTAACTCACTCAAGTTTATCATTTTATTTTATTTTATTTATATATTTTTTTTAACACTTCTATTGTTCAACGGTCATACAACTCATCCATCAATCGAACAGCACTATTTTCGTTTGTCCTCCTTTCCCACATATAACCAACCCTAATTTCCTGTATTCTTACGAGTTTCCCTAGAAACCACTCTGCCGAAGCTGCCAGTTCCGAGCACACCACACACAAGGCACTCACCCAATGCCAACCAAACCGCCAATATAGGACAACGCATTCCAACACATCGCACCCGTACTGCCTCTACGGCGTAGTCACTCGGATTATGTTTGACGACACTTGCTACTAGCTATTTCCTTTTTTATGTATTCAACTTCTGCCATATTGTCATGTTGTCTCCTCTGTGCTATCTTCTCCGTCCGAAATCTCACTTTCTTCGTTTTTGTAAATTTCTTCTGCTTTCTTTTTAATTCTATCCCTATCTTGTGCTAGCTCCTTCCAATCGTCTTCATTCATTCCGCTGTATCTACTAAAATCTTGTTTTAATGAATTCTTCCATGTGAAACTTGGTCGTCCCTGCTTTTTCTTTTTGAATTTCAAATTCATCGCCATTTTTATAGGATGCCTTGCTGTTCTTCTTTCTATATGTCCATAGTAGCTAATCCTGTTCACGTGAACTCTTCGGTTTATAGTTTTACCTTTCAATTCTCGTCGTACATTGAATTTGTTCACTCCTGTTTTCCTGCAGTGGTTCCAGATGTCTTTCAATATCTGTTTCTCGTACCTTCCTAGTTGTTCTCTGCTTCTTTTGGTTAAGGTGGCCGTTTTCGTTCCATATAAAAGTGAAGGTGCTATCACAGTGTTGTAAATCAGCTTTCCTATCTCCCACGCTGGTTTGAATTTTTTTACAGAATTCTATAACCGTTTTAGAAACTTTAGCCGCATTCACACACCTTTGTTTTGTTGTTGCAGCTCTATTCAATGTGTCTGTTAACCAGGTTCCGAGATATCTCATTCGCCTTGACGGAGGCTCTCTGAGAGAATTGCGCTGTGCGTGAAAACAATTTTTTTTAACATGGGAAAGGATAGGAGCTGCATTTTCAAATGCTTCTAATTCTTTATAGAAATTTTTTAAGCAAAACGTTCTTAATGTTATCGAATGAGAATTTGATACGCTATATTATAGACATAACATTGTGATTTAAAAACATTTTGTCTAAAACCAGTTATAGTGTAGCTAATTGAAAGTATATTGCAAAACATTAACTCTTTTTTCAATCTGAAGTCCCTAAAATATTTTAGAAGCATTTGAAAATGCAGCTCCTATCCTTTCCCATGTTAAAAAAAAATGTTTTCACGCACAGAGCAATTCTCTCAAAGAGTTCCGTCAAGGCGAATAGACGATTTCACATCATATTTCTTCCCGTTCAATTCAATATTATCTGGTGATGTCATCGTTGCATTAGGAGCTCGTATCAATACTTGACTTTTATCGTTATTTATCTCCAGCCCCACCTCGCTCAAACTTTCCTCCAATGCTTTAAGTATTCTCTCCAATTCATCTCTGTCCTTGGCTATTATCAATATATCGTCCGCAAAAACTAATATCAGGGGTAGTTTTAGAGATCCGCTGTCCATCATGTTGACTTCCGGAACCAATTGTTTCACCTTCCTTATTACGTCCTGCATCACAATGTTGAACAAGAAAGGTGAAAGTGGGCAACCTTGTTTCACTCCCTTTCCTCTTTTATATTCTGCGGTACAGTAACCGTTCGTTCGGTGCAAACGGTTTAACTGCAATGCTTTTTAACTGCAAGTCCGGTAAGTGCAACAAATTTGCAGTTATCGCACCGCTATCCGTCAAAACGGTTCGCCATGTTAGCCCAAATGAACAGCTCAATTACTTTTGCGTTCATTTAACGTCAATTGATGGGTTGTTGACGCCTGTCTGACGTTGCAGTTAGTGAATTTTGTTCGCTAAGTGAAACGTAAACATCTTGCAGTTATCGAACGTCTACTGTATATTGGTTTTGCCACTTAAGGTGAAGGTTGCTCGAGATCATAATAATAAGCTTGGCTCCCGCTCTAATAACCCTCTCAACCACCCACTCAAAACAAACAAATCAGACGGCGCACAGTGTAGTGTGGTTTGGTCAAATAAACTAACAAAAACGTTCCAAAATGAGCTGTATTAAAATAGCAGTTGTACCTTTGAATTTTGGCACACATATGATTTATTGCATATGCCCACCAACACAATTTGTTCTAATAAAATATTTTTAAATTTATTTAAATCCCTACTTTTCCCAATATTTTCACAAATTATCCCATTGTGCACCACTTTATTTACGTTTTTGTTGACAACTCTCTCCTCTCTTCTCTCGTACTTTTTCTCTCTGACCGTAGAAAACTACCGTGTTATGGGGTGACATTAATTGATGTAATTTCAACTGATAAACAGCGAACGATTGTTCTGTTATCTATTGAAATCACATTGGCAGTATGATATTTAAAATAGTTAAAAAGATTAACAAAATAACAGCCTTGTTTCGTGATAAACATGAACTGCGGTTTAATCAATTTCACCGTACGTTGAACAATACCACTCAGTTTAACGGTACGCTTTTCCGTTTTAGCGAACCGCGATGTAAATTGATCCGGGTTTTCGGCCACAAAAGTGGAAAACGCGTAAGTTTTTCGCGATAAACGGTAGATCAGGCGAAAGTGCGGACAATTTCACGTAATCGATCAACTTATTACAGTGCTGTGTTGTGTAGAAGACTGTTAAAAAGTGATTTGAAAATAAGGGTGAAGCCCTTGTCGAAGAAAAAAAAGTGCAGTGTGTGCTACATTTTGGCACGAAATTGTGAAAATATTGTGAAAATTGCAAAGCAGTACTTCCTGACGGATGAAAAATATAGTTGTCTACCACAAGTAGCAACCTGAGTGCAATTTGAGAAGGTAAGCAAGTATAATTTTGAGAAATTGTTCGCTAACTTCCGCGCTTCTCGATGACTATGGTGAGGGGAGGGAGGTATAAGGGAGAGAGTGGCGGCCATACTCGCTGCCATTTTGTAACCCCTGCAACTATGTCCTTAACTCTTATCCTTTCTTGTCTTCTGCATTGTAGTACCCTGTCTATAAGATGAGATGGAACATTTAGTTTTACTAGGATATCTTTAAGCTTATGCAAGCTGACATTGTTGTAGTGAATGAGGTATCCTTGATTGAAATCTTTTGAGCGTGTTTGCAGACAGTAATAGAATGGCTGTGGTATGCATTGATGATTATGATGATTGTGCCGAGTTGTATGCGTGCGCTTGCTTTGCTTTCGATGACCACGCGATTTAAAGGCAGATGAATGAAAGGAAAGGAAACAGTTGAAGAGAAAGAGGAAAAGTGACAGATTCGATGTCGGGTCGTGCAAGCCGAATGATGGTGAAAAGTGTGCGTGTATATATTGAACGGAGAGAAAGAGTATGATATGTTGTAGAGGTGTCGGTTAGCATGAGGACAGTGTGTATGAGCAAAACAGCGATAGATTTTGAATTGGGTTTGGAAGGTATGCGAATGATTCTTCCCTCATTCTGTTGGCGATGTTTCTGACGAACGGACGCGCGTTGCAAAGTTGATTTTGATTTCGCAAAATGGACGCGTGTTTCAAAGTTTATTTTATTATCGACTTTAGAATTTGAAAAAATGAAGTATACTACATGGCGCGTAGAAACGGTGATTGGATATACGATTTTGAAGAAGCAAAAATGGCGAGGCAGAACGGGTGGGTATCCGCCGCAGATAAATGATTGAAAATTAATAAAAGGCAGGACGAGTGGGTACCTCGCCTACAAGCGCAGAACGAGTGGGTATCTGTCGCTCAAAATATACATATGAATAAAATAAAGGCAGGACGTGTGGGTACCTAGCCATAAAACATGCAGAACGAGTGGGTATCTGCAGTTATGAAAAATTAAATCAAACAGAAAGGCAGGACGAGTGGGTACCTCGCCTAAAAGCGCAGAACGAGTGGGTATCTGTCGCTATAAAAATAAAACAAGGCAGGACGTGTGGGTACCTAGCCATAAAAAAAAACAAAGAGTTAAGTCTGCAGGATTATGGTGTATTTTTGTCGTAATGCCCATGAGCGCATCAAATATACAAAGATTCATCAAACAGGTGCAAAGAAAGTTATGGAATAAAATATATTTGAAAATGTGTATGAATTTAGTAATTTTACTGATGCAAACTAACACGCAAATATTTGGACGCTGATCACATCCATTATTGTGTGGGACAATTGTTGTAAATAAAATTTTCGAACGGAATTTACGAAATAAGATAACCATTGCATAGCTCTGAAAAGAAAACTGCGTTGGCAGTAAAAGAAAATGAATTGCACTAATTCACAGTAAAGTGAATAATAAGCATAGATTCGGATACTACTTGGATTCATTTTGGACTGGATTGGATTTTGGTGAAATTTTAAATGAATGATGATTCTAATCTTGATTTGGATCGGAGTTAGAGAGGTTTTGAATAAAATTTGGATTGGATTGGGAATGGATTTGAATTGAAATTTTGGTTAAGATTTTGATTGGATCTAGATTAGATTTGGAATGAATTTGAAATTGATTTGGATCATATTTGGCTTAGATTTGGATTGTAGTTATACTGAATCTAGTTTGGATTGGATATGGAATAAATTTGATTGGAATTGATTCGGATTGGATTTTAATAGGATTTTCATTCAATCTAGATTATACTTTGCTCTAATTTGGGTTGAACCAGGAATAGATTTGGATTGTATTTGATTGTGACTGGAGTTGGATTAAATCTGGATTGGGATTTTATCGGGTTTGGTATGGCTAAGGACTGGATTTGGATTACATTTCGATTGGATTGAATTCGATTTGAATTTCATCTTTGATTCATTTGGATTGAATCTAATCAAGATTTGGATTAGATTTGGAATGGATTCGGATTAAATTTAGTTTATATTTGGATTGAATTTGGCATGTGTTTGGATCGTGGTTTGGGTTGGTCTTGGAATGGACTTGGATAGGAGTTCAGTTGAATCTAGATTTTATTTGGAATGGATTTGGATTGAGCCTAGATTAGATTTGTATTATATTTGACTTGGATTTCGATTGGATTTAGATGGGTTTTGGATTGGATTTTGTATGTATATGAATTGGAATGGATTTGGATTGAATTTCTATTGGATTTAAATAGAATTTTGATTCTATCTAGATTATACTTGGAATTGATTAGGATTGAATGTAGGTTAGATCAGGTTTTAATTTGAATTGGATTGAATTTGAAGTTAATTTGAATTGAAGTTGAATTGAATCTAGATTGGGTTTTCATTGGATTTAATCTGATGAGATTTGGATAAGATTTGGAATGGAATTAGATTCAGAATTGGTTTGAATCCTGATTTGGTTTAGATTTAGACTGAATTCAGATGGAAGTTGGATTGAATCTAGATTGGTTTTGGATTGGATTTGGAATGGATATGGAATTGATTTGGATTACATTTCGATTGGGTTTGGATTGGATTAGATTTGGGTTGAACTTAGATTGGATTTGGATTAGATTTGAATTGATTTCGATTGAATCTAGATTGTATTTGGAATAAATTTGGATTGACCAAAGATTAGTTTTTGATTTGATTCGACTTGAATTTGATTTGGATTAGATTTTAATTGAATCTGGATTGAATTAGATTTGGAATAAATTTTGATTGATTGGGACGAGATTTGGTTTAAATTGGAGTTAAATTTGATTTGGATGGAATTTAGAAGAGATTTGGATTAAATTTAGATATCTTTTGGATTGGAGTTGATATGGATTAGCATTGGATTTAGTTTAGACTTAAATTTGAACAGATTTAAACAGAAGTTGAAAACTAACTAATATATTGTTTGTTGATATGACCGAAATATTCCAGATTGTTGAATGTATATCGGTTTTGATGTACAAAAAGGTTCGGATTTGATTTCTTTTCAACAAATACATTCTATCAAGCATTCTGCAAAATTTCGGGTTTGTAAGAAGACTTAATTTGAGCATTGGATTCACTTGAAATTGAAATGGTTAGAGGTTTCAGATTTCTGCCGCTGAATACAAAAAAAAACTGGTAAAACCCAGGAATATTTTGGATTGAAAATAAAAGTTTTAGGTGAAATTTGACAAAATGTTTATACAGTCTGTATTGGTTCAAAACGCATGTAAGTTTTAAAATAATTTATTTAAGTTAGTGTAAATTTTACATGGAGTTGATAAATAAGGACATGTACTATTAAAAACGTGTTACTTTGTTAGAATTGGCATATGTATAAATAAAATACATAACGAAAGAGTAGAGGAGGGAAAGGATGTAGTGAATGAGGTATCCTTGATTGAAATCTTTTGAGCGTGTTTGCAGACAGTAATAGAATGGCTGTGGTATGCATTGATGATTATGATGATTGTGCCGAGTTGTATGCGTGCGCTTGCTTTGCTTTCGATGACCACGCGATTTAAAGGCAGATGAATGAAAGGAAAGGAAACAGTTGAAGAGAAAGAGGAAAAGTGACAGATTCGATGTCGGGTCGTGCAAGCCGAATGATGGTGAAAAGTGTGCGTGTATATATTGAACGGAGAGAAAGAGTATGATATGTTGTAGAGGTGTCGGTTAGCATGAGGACAGTGTGTATGAGCAAAACAGCGATAGATTTTGAATTGGGTTTGGAAGGTATGCGAATGATTCTTCCCTCATTCTGTTGGCGATGTTTCTGACGAACGGACGCGCGTTGCAAAGTTGATTTTGATTTCGTAAAATGGACGCGTGTTTCAAAGTTTATTTTATTATCGACTTTAGAATTTGAAAAAATGAAGTATACTACAATTGTCAAACGCTTTACTAATATCTAGTGCCGCTACAATCAATCCTTTTCCTGCATTCCAGTGCTCCTCTAGAACTCTTCTTGTTACAAACATATGATCATCGGTTGATCTGCCTTCTGTAAAGGCCGCTTGATTTATATCCGAATCTCCAGTGAACTCCCTCAACCGATTCTTTATCCATTTGGCGTATGGTTTGTATCCCACGTTGCACAGGCTGATCCTTCTGTAGTCAGAAACTCCTTTCGTCGAACTCTTCTTAGGTATCGGAACTTGAATCGTTTTTGTCATTTCTTCTGGCATTTGGTTTTGCATCCATATCCTTTTCCATATATCGGTCAGCTCTTTTAGGGTTTCCTCATCTGCGTATTTCATGTGCTCCATCCTAATGCCATCTGCTCCAGCTGATTTTCCATTACACTGTCGTTGTAAAATCTGCCTCATTTCCTCTTCACTCGGTGGTTCCGTCATGGGACATGTATCTTGTATTTCCATAAGATCAATCTCTGGTCCTTCGCTCTCTTGTAACGTCTCATTCCATTTGGTCATAGGAATGTGGGTCTTCTTCATAGTTTTCCGTTTCATGAATTGTTTGAGAAATTGATATGACTTCTTAATTCTTACTGCCACGTCAAAGTCATTCAACTCATTGTAGAATTTCCTAATCTTTCTTTCATTGTGGCTTCTTATTGCATTTTCACATTCCTGCCTCCTGTCCCTAAGCTTCCACTTGTATGGTAACATGTCTGGATGCTTGTTTACCAAACGAACCGCTTTCCTTAGTATATTCAATGCCTTTTTCCGGATTGGTGTTAGTGGAGCTCTAGCTGAACGAAGTGCCTCATCTGCTGCCTGTTTCAGTTTCTTAGTTAACGTCCTGTACTCCCCATCGATGTTGTCTTCCTGATTCTTAGTTTGCTGACATTTCTTCAAAGCAATATGATATCTCTCCTTTATACATTCATATTTTAGAGCCGATGCGTCCAATATAATTGTTTTCTTTTCTTGTTTTGTGTCTACTCTTTCCTTTGTTCGAATTCCAGTAATAATCATTTTATGATCTGTTTCTATACGCGTCCAATACCCTTTTATGAATCTGATGTCTATTTTCCCTTCTCTCGGTTTCAATACATGGTCTATCTGACTCTCTCTCTTACCACTTTTCCAAGTCTTCTCTGTGTTTACTCCTATCTCTGACGATATAACGTTCAGTTAATGCACTTTTATTGGTGGAAAACGTTTGGCAGATTATATGTGCAAAATATGGTAAATTTTTAAACATCGTCAGCTACATAAGCACATTTTTCATATTTTTTTGTAGTGAATATAAAACCCCAAACATAGCTGCATACGAAAGCCTTAGGTATAAGATGTTACACAAAAAAAATGAAAAATTTTCATCGAGTACATACTGAGATATAATGTTTTTAAAATGTGTTCAAAAATCTAATAAGTTTCACTAAAAGTTCTGTAACTTTCAGAAAACTTATTCGATCTTGCTCAAAATTTAACCAATGGAGCTTTAATATATGATTCATGATTGGTCAAATTTTCAGCGTATTTGATTGACGCATAAAAAAGTTATAAACATTTGAATGAAAAATTATTTTAACAAAAAAATTGCTGTACGGGCAATTGTTTGATACACTGTAAATTTCCAAGCTAGACAAAAATGAGCTAATCAGAGCCAGAGACAATCAATATCAGGTACCGGTTACCTCGAGCTGATGCAACGTGTCCGACATCGTTCCCATCGCGTCGTGCCGCGGCTGATGCAATGAACAGAGCATATTCAAATCTTGCAAGAGTCTGATTTCCTCTGCTGACATTCAAGCGCGTTAGACTGTGAAAACATCACTAATGAGAACGGTAGCTAACGTGGTGGAAACGTGACATCGCATCGCTGTAACGGGATCGAACTCTGCTGGTCCTAGTAGCTATCAACCAACCAGCCAAACCATGCAAAGGGCGGAAGGAGCACGAGCGCACGCAGTCAGCTGAAAACAGTCGTGTGGCAGTAGCAGACGCAATCCAACTGCTGCTAGGTCTCGGTCTGGACGAATGCTAACGTGAGTAATTGTTTGGTCAAGTTGAAAAATGAAATCATCGATAGCTTACTCAACGTTTGGAAATAGCCTTCACTTGAGTAATAAAAACCGCCACGTTAAACTAAGGATTGAATTTCTCCGATATTATCTTTTGCATTATTCCTAATCTGATACTTATAAACCCCAGAGAGATAATTAAGTGCTGTGATACAAGATTGCCACCCAAGTAATTTTTCTTGCCCTGCATATCCTGCAGCAGCGGTAGCGGTGGGTTAATCGCATTCTAATATATTCGGGCAATTTGAAATTCATAACTTACAGCCAAAGAGAAGTTCCGCGGAAATTTCTCCACTCTGTGTGCTTCCTTGCTTGACGATGATGATGGTGATGGTGCTGTCGACCGCGAGTTCGCGTGCTTTTCTATGGAAGCACAGCTGTCGCTAGGAACAGTGCTCCCGAAAGAATTCGAGATTTCATAAGAAAGATTTAATGTTTAAGAAACATTGGTCTTTTGAGCTTTGATAATCAATCGGTAATCGTATTATTGGTTTACATAAACACTGAACTACACTTTATACTAATTAATTACCCAACCTGGAACACGCTGCCTGCATCGTAACACGATATAGCATTTCATAATTTACCGCTACGGATATCAGAGCAAAACCTATTTTAGACACAGCTTCTTGCCACCCAGGACGTACGGTTGCGGTTATCAACCGTAGTGAACTCAAGTATACAGTAAACACTACCCACTTGCTTTAAGTCCTGAGATTGTCCTGTGATTGAGACGGTCGAAAGCATTTTGATATTCAATGAACACCAGGTAGAGAGACTGCAAAAAGGTGAGTCGATAAGGAGAGCGTTCAACATAGCTCTGGTCCTGACAAGTTTCTACCTCATGCTTACACGTGTCAAAAGATGACAAAGACCGCCAGGCAAGAGTTGTATGCTTAGCTGGTAGTGCGGCCTGGGCATTGTTGTCCAGCTAGATTGAGGAGGTATGACCCGAGCGTCTGTTCACCAAGGAGGTGCGGCTCAAATAGCGTCTGTTCTGGCATCCAGCGGCTAAGTAAGAAATGCTGCATAATGCCCAGTTAAATTGAAGGTGGTAGCCCCATCAGCGTGGTTATCTTTCCTCAGAACTGGCACAATGACCCTCCGGTGAGACAGGAGTGTTGGCGTAGGTCCAATAAGCCACCCGTAAAAATCCCCATTGCGAATAACATAGGAGAAAATACGACTCGATACAATCGGCAAAGACCCACGCGACGAAATAAGGACTACGATTGGAAACTTGGAACATGGAATTGCCAGTCACTAGGTTTCGCAGGATGTGACAGGATAATTTACGACGAACTACATCCCCGCAACTTCGACATCGTGGCGTTGCAGGAACTTTGTCGGACTGGACAGAAAGTGTAGAAAAGCGGGCATCGAGCGGCTACCTTCTACCAAAGCTGAGACACCACCAATGAAATGGGAACGGATGGCAGCCGATCAACGCAAGGATGTGCATGTTGAAAGTTGAGGGCCGTTTCTTCAACTACAGCATTATCAACGTGCACTGCCCACAGATGACGAGAAAGAAGCGTTCTACGCGGAGTTAGAGCAAATATACGATGGTTGCTCGCCGCGTTACGTGAAAATCGTTATCGGCGACATGAACGCGCAGGTAGGAAGGGACGAAATGTACAGACCGGTAATCGGACGGAGCAGCCTGCACGCCGTATCGAATGATAACGGCCAGCGATGCGTAAACTTTGCAGCCTTCCGTGGTATGGTAGTCCGAAGCACCCTGCAAAGATATCCATAAAGCCAACCGGAGATCACCCAACCAGCAAACAAAAAACCAAAACGACCGCGTTCTAATCGGTGGTAAATTCTTCTTTGATATAACCAATGTCCACTCACGACCGAGCGTGAGGTGGTCGAGAGATGGTGGCAGCATTACGATGAGCACCTCAATGGCGACGTTTCAAACACCGAAGGTGGCATGGTAACAGATCTAGGAGTACGTGCGCAGGACGGAAGTTTTCCAGCCCTAAGGAGGAGGTTGGCCGGTTGAAAAACAACAACCACAGCCGCTGGAGCAAATGAACAACCAAGCGAGCATCTAAAATAAGGCTGACAAGTACTGATGAGAGCACTACACTGGGTCATTACCAAGATTTGGGAAGAGGAAATTTTACCGGAGGAATGGATGGAAGGCATCGGGGGAGCCAAGTTGGATTGCGGGGACTATCGCGCGATCACACTACTGAGCGCTGTCTACAAGACAAGATACTCGCTAAAATTTTATGCCGCCGGCTATCACCGATTGGGTTCCGGGTCCGGGTACTTAAGTGGCCATATCACTATTTCCCACCTCAGTATAACTTGAAAGAACAGCCTATGAGTCAAGGAAGAAAAAATCTGTGATAAAATATAGGCAGTTTCAACGCCAACTATACCCTGAATGTCAAAGCTAGTAAGAATAGCCTATGATTAAAAGAATAAAATATTTCTGATGATCATATTGGCAGTTAGAATGTCAAAAACTTTTTCTGAATTCTTTTGATCGCGATTCGGCCAAAGGGCATTCGGCCAAATGATCCTTTCGACCAGATGGCATTCAGCCAAATGGCGTTCGGCCAAATGGCCGGACACCCACCGATTATACTAGTTTACAGCATTTTTGAACTCGGTAATCTGATGATCATTTTTGGTGTAGAATCATGCCCTGAGTTCCAAAACGTGAAGGAAAAAAATTACAGTAGAGCGGAATTTTTTTCGACTTTCCATACAAGGATGATGATTTGAAATCGATTTTTGTTCAATTTTTAAGCAAAGCCGCTCTCTTCACACATCTCATTCTCCGTAATCAATGCTCCGATTGAGCTATTTTTTTACTGTAACTCGCCTACATATAAAATGTCAAATAAACGTTGAGAAAGAATTTTTAGATTGTTTTTTTTTCTTATTGAAAAAAAAAATACATTTCTTCATATATTTTCGGAAATTTTGCTAAAATTTAAGGAGATTGTCCCAAAAACTCGCCATTATCTTGAATTTCATCAATCTGACGCAAAACCTGCATTCAGATGATTGAATGGTATTGTATTCAGCTTTTAATTTATGGAAAAAGATTTGAAATTGGTTGAACACACCGCAAGATATTTGAATTTTAGTAAATTCCACATTTTAAAAAATTGTAAAACTTGATATTGAGATAAAACTGAAAAACTGCTCTACTTAAAATTTTTTGAAACGCGGTTTCGAAATCAGCGCTAAATTGTGCTTCAAAAATTTAGGTCGATGACAGAAGTTCACGACTTTCGTTTTATTTTGTAAACTAGTGTTACAAGAGAGTTCGTGGGGCAATACCAGGCTGGATTCTTGGATGAACACGCTACAACGGACCAGATGTTTGCCATCCGCCAGATGTTGCAGAAATGCCGATAATACAACGTGCCCACACATCACTTGTTCATCGATTATAAATCGGCGTATGATACAATCGATCGAGACGGAATACGGATTCCCGGATATACTGATACGATTGATCAAGGCGACGAAGGATCGAGAGATTTGAGTAGTCGAGGATCAGGCACACTCTTGAATCCCTTCAAATCTCGCAGAAGGTTACGGCAAGGTAGAGCAGTGATCCACAAGCCCATTTTTTTTTTTCAACTGCTCGTATTGAATCATTCAACACGTTATTCTTGATTATTTTGGGAGTAGAACAACTTCCATAAGATATATTGCAAGGAAGTCTACGGCAGGGTTCCTGATTTCCACTTTTCATCTTCTTCCACATTCGAAGACAGTCAGCAGCGAACGGTTCCCAAGCAGCACCTGCAACATCATCCAAAATGTGGTATTCTATGCTTTGGTCTAAAAGAGTTGCAATAAAAGCGCACGCAACTTCCATCTTGTCAGTTGAGTTGCATTTAAACTCCGAATATCGTTAAGTTGCAGCTTTGTTTCATAGGAATCACAAATAACATCGTATTTAACATCGATGTATGGAGGCGGAACTTACATATTCCTCACAAGTGGCAATACAGTCAGCTTGCATTAAATGTGCTATGTAACACACATGAAACATCTTACTTTGGGTTGTTTGTTCAGATTAGGTTCCAAATGTGTTGCGGAAAACTTGCGCGTCTTTTCATTTTGACAGCTTTCTAACTTGTGGCAAATGCGGTACAATGGAGCAACGCGTAACTTCAGTAGCTTTTATGGTGCATTGAGCAGCAAATCTTTCACAGAGCTTCTGGTGTAGTGTGTAAGGTGAGTGGTTAATACTCCTGGTGTCCATGGTTCGAGTCCGAATATATTTTTTCATTTTTTTATCATTCCCCCTAGCTCAAGTTGCATAACGATTTAAAATTTGCGCTTTTTGCGTTTCAAAGAAGAAGCAATTGTGTTCTGTTGTCCTTAATTTGAACAGTGAATAAATTGCACTGATGTTGCTGGTACTGGCTTTGAAATAAGTCGTGTTGCTTGGGTTGCCGCTTTAGTTTGTGTGTTCGCTTGTCAGTGAAGACGGCAAACTCCGGCGAACGGTGAGAAGCCACACTTAGAAATTACTCATTCGTCCACATTCGCATCGCAAGCGATCGAGCGATGATGTGACTCGTGAGTGATACGAGAAATGTTGCACATACGATTTTTCGATGTTTTCAAAAAATGTTTACAGTGGGGACCCGATTTTGTCAGCCCCCGATTTTGTCTACCCCCGATTTTGTCTACCCCCGATTTTGTCAGCTTTTTGACCCGATTTTGTCAGCCTTTTTTGAAATAAAAAAAAATAATTTGTATTTCATTCAGAATTTCCATTTTATAATCATTATTAATGCAGTTGATGTCTTTAGGCGTCATAGAAAAATTACGCAATGTACAAAACTCGTGTAACTTTTGAAAACGGCCAAACTTTTATTTTTGTAAACTAACACATTGAGGCAATTTTAGCACCCAACCCTCGCCAATGTTTTAAACCAATATTGTTTTAAATTGCCAAAAGATTCCAGCTCTCTCTCTTCTTGGCGTAACGTTCCAACTGAGACACAGCCTGCTCCTCAGCTTAGTATTTTATGAGAACTTTTATAATTTTTAACTGAGATTCCCCAAAGCCAATGTTTTTTTTTTGCATTTGTACATATATCGTGTGCTAGTCATGAAGATATTTTATACGCAAGGTAGTTAACCCTCGAGCAGTCGCGTCTTTGACCACCCTCAACGTCACCACGGCCACGGTGTGTACCACATGTGTGCACTTTACATGCTGCGTGTACTCAGTACACGACGCGACCGCTTCCGGGTTATGGAAATGTCGATTATGAAATGGATTCTGAGCTAACCGGGAATCAAACTCCTCACCCTCATCATGGTTTTGCTGATTTCACATGCGCTTACTACATCGGCTATATGGGCTTAAAGACTATTCTTCTGAATTTCCTCAGGAACAGAACAAACAATAAACGATGCCTGTTGTTATGATTAAAAGTCAATCCATTTTCTTCTTTCCGGCATCTCTGGGACTCCTCTAGGTTTACTTGTTTGGATTGATTGAGATAGACTAACATTAGAAAAGGGCGCAACGACCATTTCGAATTTTTGCTGCTCCCTTCCTTCTGAACACATGGTCCATTTTCATGTTATCTCTGACCAATTAAAGATAGAGCAGACTGCCCTCTATCTGATAACAAGATAAGTTTGCATAAATAAATTGAAATACGCCTAGACGCGGTGGGAGAGGTTGAAACATGCAATGGTTGTTCTGCCATTTTTTACATGTTGGTCTAGATTTATTATTGTTGATTATTGATTTGTATTGTAGATTTCCGGCTTATATTGCTTCAAAAATTGCTGTCAGAATTGTATTCATTAGAAACCCTTGAGAAATTCGAGATGGGATTCCCCAAAAACTTCAAGAACTTTGTGTGGTTTCTTGTAAGAATTTTTGCTGGTATTTCTCCAAGAATTCCACCGTAAGTTTTTAAAGGAATTTTTAGCGGGATTTTTAGCGATTTATTAAGGTGTGTCTCTTTAAGATCTTTCAGGCATTTCTCCTGTGATTTCTCCAGAAGCTTTTCTTGAGACTTGTTCTGGAACTTCTGCTAGGATTCCTCCAAAAGTTTTGCTGATATTCTTACAGCATTTTTTTTTTTTTTCAAAAAAATTCTACATGAACTCCTACAGCTATGTATCTAGGGGTGTCTCCAAGAATTTCTCCAACAATAATTGTTACGTGGATTTATCCAGGGATTTTCCTAGCGATTCTTTCAAGACATCCTGTTGGCATTTCTCCATACATATCTGTTTGGATAGTCCAGGAAGTTCTGCTGGAGTTCCTCCAAGAAATTGTCTGGAAATTTCTATAAGAACCTTTTCAGATATTTCCCCAAGAATTGATCATGCTTTCTTCCTATGATACTACCAGGTTGACGAACTCTTGTTGAGATTCCTTCAGAAATTCTCCTCTAGTGATGTATTTAGAATATTCTGTAGATACTTCTGAAATAATTCCTATATGAATTACTGCGTGCATAAGTCCATGAATAAATTCACGGAAGGCACAAATTTCCCAAATAGAAGAGAACGTGCCCCTGGAGCTAACCTACTCATGAATAAATCTATCGATTTTCTTAGAGATTTTTTCAAGAATTACTCATAGATTTCCTTCAGGGATCCTTCTAGGAATTTCATAAAGTGTTCCTCTATTAATGCCTTCAGTTATTACTCATACAAGATTTCCTCTAGAGATTTCACTATGATTCCTCTGTTAGATTTCCCAATTCGGCATCCTCTATGGATTTCCCGGAGGTCTCGCTTGAGATTTTTCCAGGGTTACCTTTACGAAAATCCCTATTGCTTCTGAAATTCCTTTAGAAAATTTTGTTGGAAATTATTCTGGAATTCATGCTAGACTTTTTAATTCATTTCTGCTATGGTTTCTCCTGAAACTGCTCCTGATATTTCCCCAGTACTTTTTTCAGGAATTTCTCCATGGATTTCTCAAGGAGATTTCTTCAAAGATTGCAATATTTTTCTTTCAATGATTTTTCAGAAAATGTCAAAGAAATGCCTCTAGAGATTTCTACGCAGATTGCAGTAAGGATTCTTTCAGAAATTAATTAAGGAATTTATCCGGAGCTCCTGTAAAGGTTTTTGCAGAAACTACTTACGAGACCCCTTCGGGAATGTCTTGAGGGTTACGATCCGTATATCCTCGGGTAGTTTCTATAAAAATTTTCCCGAACATTTCTTCAAAGATTTATCCAGAGATTTTTTAGAGATTAGGCTCTGGAAATTAAAGTGGAAAGCCAGCGGACACGTAGCCAATTCGGACAGTTGGAGTGTGACTATCAATCAGATGTTCGTTCATTTTCATTCGTTGACAGCTAAAGTTAGATGTTATGATTTAAACTACGCTAGACAGTGTCAACTGTCTTCTGTAGACCATAATTGATTTAGGCTAGGAGAAGGCTGTGTTCCAGTAGCGATGTTATGACAAGAAGAAAAAGAAATAAAAGATTTAATAGTTCTGCTGTAAAAAAGCACTCAATGGTAACTTTGCCAAATACCATTTTTTTTTCTGTGCCGTTAACACCCTTTCGATTTTTTTTACCACAAAAGGTTCGTTCAAATATTACGTAACGCAAAATTTGGCAGTTTTAGACCCTATCCGCTATCCCTCCACCGCATAACTATTTTTGAAAGAGAAATTTTAAAATTTTGTATGAAGTGTAACACAGCGCTGGACTCCCCTCATTGGCGTTACGTAATATTTGAACGAACCTAAAGCAGACCCTCAACACTTATATCTGTCCCTGACGTACTCAGAATAATTTTTCATGAATAAAAAAATGATTTTAAAAAATGTCCCGATTTTGTCAGGTACCCGATTTTGTCAGCCCAAAATGCTACCAGGGGCTGACAAAATCGGGTCCTTACTGTATTATTTTATTTGCTATTCTAGCATTTTAACAACAATTGCTGTATTAATACACTAAAAATGATTGCATTACATGCAGAAATTCTCTTCTAGTTATGATCATAGCTGCTTCGATCGCTCACCAGCATTCTTCACCATTCGTCTTTCATTCATTCACTTGCGATCCAAACTACGACGAACGACAACGAATATCCATATCAAGCAACTTGCGCATCGCTTCCCACTGGTGATGGGGTTGCGTATTTGACCACGACAATCCGTTAGCTGCAGCTTTCTCGATTTGCTTTAGCAAAGAGGAGTGAATATGAATAGAGTGAGGCGAAATACCGATCCTTGGTCTACGGCAACATAGTGAACTGGACACTATGAGCGTCGAATACAAAGTATATGATGACGAAGGGCTCACCGCGCCCGCCACCCCGATTTTCTATCAACGGTGATGAAATCGAGGCGGTTGATGAATTCGTGTACTTGGGATTACTGGTGACCGCCGATACAGAGAAATTTAGAGGCGCATTTTGGCTGGAGATCGAGGTTACTTTGGACTCCGCATTGGCATCCTAAAAGAAGTAACTGGTCAAAATTTCAGCCAAATCCAATAAAATTAGGAGGTGCATCAAATCAATTTTATGTTTTTCGACTATTTTTGAACTTCAAAAAATCATAACTACACTAAAACTTGTCAAAATTTAATTCTTGCGGCAGAAATTGAAAGCTATACTTGTTTGCTACAACTTCTCCGAACAACGTGTGCCAATAAAATTGAAGGAAACATGTGTAATTATCACATTTGTAATCAGAAAAAAAAACCTTAAAAAGTTGAATTTTTGATAGGTTTCGTTCTGGAACACTCTAATATACGTAATAAGTTTAATATTTTAAAACGGCATTCTATTCTTCAATGTTTTTTGGTTATTTGCTTCTTTGAGTTGAGCAAAAATTACTAAAATTCGTGAAAGCCAAATGTGGCCTTAAAACTAGCTTTTCGGGTGCAATCACGCTTTGGCGCGCAAAAAGTTGCATCGCGTCAGCACTGATATGATAGCCAACACCTGCCATCACGCTTGTTTGTTATCACCCGAGGTAGGGGTAGCCAAGGCAAACCACAAGAAAGCAAAGCTACTACGTTCAGTACAATTTCGCGCCACAGCATGATTGCCTCCAAAAAGCTAGTTTTAAGGCCACATTTGGTTTTCCCGAATTTTAATATTTTTTGCTCGAGTCCTATAGCATCGATGTCAAAAAAGCAAATAACCAACAAACATGAGAGAATATGATGCCGTTTTAAAATATCAAACTTATTACGTATATAAGGGTGTTCCAGAACAAAATCTATCAAAAAATCAACTTTTTAAGGTTTTTTTTAATCACAAACGTGATAATTACACATGTTTCCTTCAGTTTTATTCTCACACGTTGTTCGGAGAAGTTGTAGCAAACAAGTAAGGCTGTCAATTTCTGCCGGAAGAATTAAGTTTTGACAATCTTTAGTGTAGGGTATCGCGCCACTTGGGCGGTTGCTTCTATATTCGTCTGTTTTCTACCATAACACAGTCAATTTTGAACCAATTGACTTGAAATGTTGTTCACGGGTAGATACTATGCCTATTTCACCACATTCCAAAAGTTGTGTCAATTGGTTCAAATTTGACTGGTTATAGTGGAAAACAGACGAATATAGAAGCCACCGCCCAAGTGGCGCGATTCCCTAGTTATGATTTTTTGAAGTTCAAACATAGTCGAAAAACACAAAATTGATTTGATGCACCTCTTAATTTCAATGGATTTGGCTGAAATTTAGACCAGTTACTTCTTTTAGGATGCCAATCAAAATATGAGGGTGGACTTAAGCATCAGAGAACATTTTTGAAAAGGTGGGCATGCTAATGGGTACGAAGCATGAACTCTACGTGCAAAGCATCAATGCGCCCTTGGAGTTTCCGATCGGAAGGTGTTGCGTACCATCTACGGCAGACTGAAGATGGAAGACGGGATTTGAAGAAGGCGAATGAATCCCGAACTGCATTGGCTGCTGAGAGAGCCAACCATCGTTCACACCGTGAAAATCGGGATGCTACGGTGGGCGGGTCACACCATAAGGATGCCGGAAAGCAACCCGACTAAAATGTTTCTCGGGAGTCATCCGACCGGTACAAGAAGACGTGGTGCGCAACGAGCTAAGGACTGTTCAATTTATAAAACGGAAAACTTGATTGTGCGATATCTTTTTTATTTCTCAATAAAATCATTATCAGTTTTTTGCATTACTTTCTATAGTCAATCTCAAATGTAGGAAAAATATAACATTAAGCAAAATGTTCTTTATTGTGTAACTGAGGCGGTTTTCGTAAAACATCAATGGAAACCCATTTCTCAAAATTCGACATAACTTTCCACATACCTAACATGCACATTTTCATGAAGTTTTTAATGTATTGGAATCTTATACTATTCTACTAAAGGTAAAGCTCAATAGTTGGTCAGTAATAATGCACCAAGCAGTCTCCAGCTTGATATAGTGAGTTTCTTTGTTCTCATAGAAATTATTAAAAAATATTTATTAAAGTCCTTTATTGCAATAACACAACGGATTCGGCTAAAAAATTGTCCCGAATAATAGAATATTGCTTTCAGAATGATACAGAAGAAATAAACACATTTAATTGCATTCTTCCTCAAAAATAAAGGCTATAAAGATGGTCTTAGTAATAAATTGCATACTTTTTGCTCCATTGATGCAGATTTTTGACTCTAGCGAATCTTATTATTATTTATTTGCAACAAAGTTGATCGTATGTTATTGTCCACCTTATTAAATAATTATCGGACGTTAAGTTTTTATTTTCAACATCATTGTTATGCAAAACTTGCATTAGGTTGCATTGTTATTGGAAAAAAAACCTTCAAAGAACGAAACTGTTTTGATTACTGTGCCTGCGATGGCGCACAGTAGCCAAACCAGCAATGCTATTAAGAAGCAGTTTTCTGCATTTAATACCACATTATTCCTACTTTACAATGGATGCATAAAAAATGGTAATTTAATATTTTCATGTCCTTTTTGCCTTGCAGTTGGATTTTATTTAAACAAATCGAGTCTCACTTGAGTATTTAATATCTCAACAACTAATTTTCTAATTGAGTTTAAATTTCGCCAAAACGATTATTACTCATGCTGCTACAACATGGCACATACTTTTCTGATATTAAAAACAATATAACATAAGTGAACAGTAACTTTATATGTATTTTCAATTTTCAGCAATTGGAAAATTCACCTCATTTGATACCTGGCCGATTTTCTATAATATAAAACTATTTTTATTCGATTGAAAAATAATTACTATAATGAAAGATGATGTACTGAATAACGAAGCAAGGGTGGTTGAATTTGAACTACGCGTCTTCTTTTTATAGCCTTGTAAAGTTGTCCGTTTTATAAATTGAACAGTCCTTACGTGGGTCGATCAAGTAGAGGACGTTCTGCGGACCCTTCGCAGAGTGTGGAACTGGAGACACACAGTCATGGACGGAGTAGAATGGAGACGACTCCTACGTACAGCCGAGGACACTCAGGTCTAAGTCTAAGGACACTCAAGTCTAAGATATTCATTCTTGGTTTCTGTAATGTTTCATGAGGTATTGGCAACAGTAGGTTGTTGGCATTAAGTCTCCTATTCTTTCCTTCCGGTGGTTCAGCGTTTTATACTCAACCGCCGGATGCCAGAACAGACGCCATTTGAGCCAAACCTCCTTGGAGAAAAGATACGTGGGACGTACCTCGTCAATATAGCTGAAGTCAAAGGACAACATTGCCCAGGCTGTACTAGCAGCTAAGCACACAGCTCTTAGTTGGTAGTCTTAATCCATTGACATGTGCTGGTTTTTGTCTATATATCACAGATTCTTAGACATATGCAAAGTTTTAGAATGTCTTTGAATTGGCAACCAGCTGATCATCCCATTGGCGTTGACCTCACACCTAACAACAAATAAAAATTTTGAAGACCAACTAGTAACTATAAGCCGCTTATATTCGTTATATTCGTACGGTGCGGCAGGCAACCTTGCCACGCTATTGGTTAGCTGAAGGCGCGACTTTTCGGATGTCGCCTACCACTACAGAAGACTGTGACGACTATGGTGGAGTTGCCGCGCTGTAGTTGCTCTACACTGTAGCACTGTAGTCGGTCGTAACTGGCTTCATCGCATCGCCGACTGCTAGTACATAGCAGATAAACCTAGTCTAGTGGGTGCCATCCGTTGAGGATGATTCCGCTAGGGAAATTCAATTATAAAGTCATTAAAAATTTTGCTCGTTTAAATTCCGCGTCGGCGAGTTGATTGTTTATATTAACAAGCGGCCACGGGAAGCGATTGCTTCGCGAACGGACTAGGTAGGATCAGTCCAGTAGGTAGTGGCCTCAGTAGTTTAGTTGCACAATTAGGCTAGTGGATGCTGTAATTCGGCGAAATGTGAAGTTGGTATTAAATATGATTCTATTAAAATACTGGGACAAGTGAATGTTGCTTTTTAAACCAAAATCATGTATTAGAAAATAATATTCATAATAAACATAACAAACTACTTTTCGTCCAACAATGAATACTGTACAAGTTGTTTGAGATAAATTCAGTTCAATGTTAGTTAACAAATTTATTCGATCAAAATCTTTAAAGAGACGAAACATGATCGCAAGTATGTGGTCTGACTTGCACATATTGACGAAGTATGGAAATAAATACGCAAATTGTCGTGAATGTGTACATTTTACGTATCACAGGCAAGCATGTGACAAGGAAGTGTCTCAATGCAATGGTTTGCGCAATTAATCATTGAATTCAGTAGCTGTAGCATGACGATGTACCGACCACAGGTGTCATGGTTGCGGGGACACATTTGGCTTTGATTGACACAGTTCATGCACATAACTTGCCTTGCAGCATATGGTGAATAATATGCAGTGAAACTTTTAAATTGGAAAATTAATCGAAATGCAATTTTGACTGTATACTTGCTTGTTTTTCTTGGAGGCTTAGTCGCTGTAGTTAATTAAAGTGATTTGGATTGAATTTACAAATACATACAAATAGATATCTTTAGACTACCCATTTCAATGTTCTGCGTTAATCTCAATAAGGTTGTTCCTTCGCTGCTTGAAACTCTTCAAAATATCTACCCCTCGGGGTCACAAAGCGCATAAGTGGCTCCATATTTGCGACAATGCGACAATGCCATCGTGGTCTTACATAAATTATTCCATATCCTGGCCACCACTACCGGGCGAGTGCCGTCGTCGTCCAACCAACGTTGGTCCTGTTTCGCTGTGTTGGTTGGAGTCTTTCCTGCCGCCGTAACCGCCAGTGCCATACTGTTCCCACTCTGTAAAGCGGTATTAGCGCAAGAACACCGCAATGACTGGTTCGGTGACTGCGGGAAGTTGCCTTGGCTCGGTGGTGTGGAGTGGGAATTATGCTATTCCGCCGGTGACACAATGATGTTACCGGTTAGTTACGACTGTCATGAACTTAGCATCCAGTGCAGATGTAGTACTGCTAGAGTTTTGTTTAATTTTCTATGGGAACAATGTTTCAGAGGCACGGGATGGGGTAATCCTTTGGAAGTTCAGAGCTCGACCACAGTACCAAATGAGAAAGAATTTGTTACCTAAACCCAAACATTCTGATTTTATTCAAATGAAGTGCTACCCTTCTGCGCTCAAATCTAAAACAGTTGAAAAATCCACATTATTCTTTTAATTTATTGTTGTGACGCTTGCTTTAATAGGTGGAATGTACTGATTGCTCCTGGGCCAAAAACTGTCAGTAGCGATCAATTTTATCGACCGAATCAAGGCCCTTAGCATCGTCAAAACTGAACAAGATAAGAACGCAGTAAAAACAACAATTCTAGAACGAGACGACAATCCTCTCCACATCTAGAAACGGCTGAAGAACCAAGTTCATGTGTACCCAAAGTTTTATGTTTGAAAAAAAAAATAGTGATTTGTTGATTTAAATCTTGTGAGTTAAATTTTGGAAATTCGTAACAGTATCTTTTGAAATGTCCCCCCAAAATTAAAAATGAATAAATTTTGGGCCCTGAAGAAGGTCCTAACAAGGGCCGAAACGTTGGAGAAGATTTAGGAGAATCAACGCAACGGTTTCTTTAAATGTAATGCCGAAAAAAGATTTTCTAAGGATTTTTCCAGAAAATCTTTCAAAGGCTGTTCTAGTAGTTCTCAAAAATTCCTCCAAAATTTTTATAATGCTGCTTCCAGTATTTCGTCAAAGGATTCCTCCAGGGACTGTTCCAAAATTTCTTCAAAGATAACGAAAGATAATGCTCATTTTTCTCCAGGAATTCTTCCATGGATCTCTCAAGAAAGGTTGCTTCAATGGTATATTGGGGAAATTTTGTAGTCATTTCTTTATGAAATACCTACTTCAAAGATACCTGCATGAATTCCGTTAAGGATTCATTCTGGAGTTCCTCCAAAGAATTCTTTACAAAATTATTTAACTCATTCTTCCTGGTATTCGTTCAAAACAAACAGATATAAAAACTTCCTAATTTTTTAATGAGCCGTTTCAGGAATTCTTCAAAAATATGCTAGGAACTCCTCGAAGAATTCATACATAAGTTCTCCAGAACTTTATCCAGATGGTCCTCCAGTTTCTCGGAAGATTTTATGAATAATTCATGCAAAGTCCCACCTAGATCTGTTAGGGGAATTCTACAAGAATTCCATCGGAAACTTTTCTTATGTTCTTTTTCAGAAATCCCTTTAGGCAGGGCTTGTCCATTTTTTATGGCTTGTCCATAAACTACGTAGACTCTTAGGGGGGAGGGGGGGTCTGGCCAAAGCCCATGGTCCATTCCATATAAATTTCGAAAATTTTGAATGAACAAAATTCTACGAGGAAGCAGGGGGGTCTAAGATGGCCAAAAATGAGTACGTAGTTTATGGACGAGCTTCACTTGTCTATTCAAGAATTTTGTCAACAATTTCTGAAGGAATTAGTTTTAGATTTAGTCAGTAATTCTTCCAAGGCTTCCTGCAGAAATTCCTAAAGCGATTTTACCAAGAATTCGTCCAAAGTTTGCCTCAAAAGTTGCCTGTAGGAAAGTTTCCTTTTTTTCCAAGATTTTATTAAAATTCTTTTCGAAATTTTTCATAAAAACTTCCTTCAAAAATTTCTTTAGGTAATCACTCAAAGACTCCCAAGGCCGTGCGGTTTACGGCGCCAGTTGTCAAGGCGTTTCGTAAGCCTCGGAGTGTGGGTTCGATTCCCGCTCCAGTCGGTGAAAACTTTTTATTAAACGGAAAATTCCCAGCTGAACAAATGTGTGTTTCATGTGTTGTTCGAACCTTTGGGGAACCTTTGGTTGACGGTGTAAGGACTGTTCAATTTATAAAACGGACAACTTTACAAAACTATAAAAACAAAACGCGTAGTCCAAATTTAACCGCCCTTGTTTCGTTGTTCAGTACATCATCATTCATTATAGTAATAATTTTTGAATCGAATAAAAATAGTTTTATTTTATAGAAAATCGGCCAGGTGTTAAATTAGGTGACTTTTTCGATTGCTGAAAATTGAAAATATGTATAAAATTACTGTTCACATATGGTATATCATTTTGAATACCTGAAAAGTGTGTACCATGCTACAACAGCATGAGTAATAAACATTCTGGCGAAATTTAAACTCAATTGGAAAATTAGTTATTGAGATATTAAAGTCTCAAGTGAGATTCGATTTTTTGAATAAAATTCAATTGTAAGGCAAAAAGGGCATGAAAATATTAAACAAACAATTTTTGTATGCATCCAGTCGAAAGTAGGAATAATGTGGTTTTAAATGCAGAAAACTGCTTCTTAATATCATTGCTGGTTTGGTAACTGTGCGCCATTACAAATACAGTAATCCAAACGGTTTCGTTCTTTAAAGGTTGTTCCAAATAATAATGCAACCTAATGCAAATTTTGCATAACAATGATGGTGGAAATAAAAACTTTACATCCGATAATTATTAAATAAGGTGTACAATAACATAGGACCAACTTTGTTGAAAATAAATAATAACAAGTTTCGCTAGAGTCGGAAAATCTGCATCAATGAAGCAAAAAATATGCAATTTTTTACTATGACCATCTTTATGGAATAAATTTTTGATGAAGATTGCAATTAAAAGTAAATTTTTCTTCTGTATCATTCAGAAAGCAATATTCTACTACTCTGGACAAATTTTTAGACGAATCCGTTGTGCTATTGCAACACAGGACTTGAATAAATATGTTTTAATTATTTCAATGAAAACAAGTCAATTCACTATATCAAGCTGGAGGCTGCTTGGTGCATTATTACTGACCAACTATTGAGCTTTACCTTTAGTAGAATAGTGTAAGATTCCAATATATTGAAAACTTCATGAAAATGGGCATGTTAAGTATGGGGAATGTTTTGTTGAATTTTGAGAAATGGGTTTTTATTGATGTTTTACGAAAACCGCTTCAGTTATACAATAAAGAACATTTTCCTTAATGTTATATTTTTCCTACATTTGAGAATAGCTATAGAAAGTTATGCAAAAAACTGATAATGATTTTATTGAAAAATAAAAAAGATATCGCACAAGCAAGTTGTCCGTTTTATAAATTGAACAGTCCTTTGTAAAAGTAGTAATTAGTGGACCGTGATATCTCGCAAGCACAATTGAACCAATTACGTTGAAGGTTGAAATCACTCTGCCTTGTATTCATTTTTTCTTAAACTTCTACAGATTTTCCTACTGGAGGTGCTTGGAGTTTTACATAATTATTATATGAACGATCACCAATTGTGATTGGTGTGAGTGTGAGAGAATTTGGTTAAAGAAGAGAGAAATGCGGAGAGGGTAATTCTAGCGAAGTCGGTTGACGACAATACATCGATTATGCCTTTGAATAAATGCAATATGATCGCGACACATTTTGTGTCGAATCAGAATAATTTATGGCATGGGAACTAGCAAGGCTTCCCACGATATGTGAATAGACGGTTTCGGCAACATGTGCAGAATGCTCATGTTACACCATCCCCGTAAGCGAAAATGTCTGAAGGACAAGGATAGATTGTAATGACTCCAAGGACCTCTCACAAAATTCTGGTTACATAGCAGGCTAAATGGAAATATTGTTAAATTTGAGTTTGGAATTATTTAAATTTTATAAGTCTGGATTTATGTACCTCTAAACATTTATTATTGGTATCTACAATGGTTGCATTGGAAAAACTTGTTTTGGTAACTCTATACGGACCTTCATTGACTTTATCCAACTTGCTTCTATTTTCCAATTTTAAATACACAATATCATCTGTCTTTATCTCAGTTTCTTGAATGTCACTATTAGCTTTAATTGTACGTTTATTTTTAATTTTTTGAATCGCGTCCAAAACGTTTGCATGCGCAACTTGCAATCTGAATTTCATCTCTTTATCGTAAGCTTCATGATTGTACAACGGAGAAACATCTGTAATTATGTGTTCAAAGGTATTCGGTTTCCGAGCAAACAGTAATTCGAATGGTGTAAAGTTGTGGTCAAGATTTGGTGTTGTATTATAGCAGAAACCGTAATATGGCATCCATTTATCCCAATCGTTATTTATATCATTACAGAAAATTCTCAAGTACTCGTTTAAGCACCTGTGATTCCTCTCTAATGCTCCTATTGTTTGGGGGTGGTAAGCAGTAGAACATATATGTCTTATGTCCAACAAATTGCAAATTTCATGAAAAACGGCTTTAAATTCCGTACCTTGGTCGGTTTTAATGCAAGACATTGGTCCATATAGAAGAATACATTTTTCGACGACAGCTTTTGCCACAGTTGTTGCAGACTTATCTGGTATCGGGATAATTATAATATATTTAGTAAAATCGCATTGTATCGTTATGGCGTACCGATTTCCATTTTCGGATAATGGAAAAGGTCCAACCGTGTCTATCGATACAACGTCGAATGGTTTAATTGGAGTTGTTGTTATAGTACAGTTTGTTCTTACTGGATTAAAATGTTTGTTTGACAAGCATGAAGCGCATGACTTCACGAAATCTGTTATTGTCCTCTTCATGTTTGGCCAGAAGTACATGGCTTTGATCTTCTTATAAAGTCGATTAATGCCTAAATGTCCTCCTGTAGTCGTATTATGGTATAGTTTCAAAACCTTTTCGATTTCATCAACTTTTGTCAATATTTTTGGTTTAGTGTAGATTATTATGGTAACATTCCGAAGAATGCTGTTACCGATTTGTTTAAACAAATCAAAATTCAATAGATTGAAAATGCTATCATCTTTAGCAATAGCCAATTGTTTAATTACACATTTATTTCTCGTATAATGTTTATTAGCATTTATTTTGTTGACTGAGGCCTCAATCGTTTTAAAAATGTGTTGCAACAATTCAATAGTATTACTGTGTATTTGGAGGTTGTACCCTAAGGTCAACCCACCTGTGTATTTTTTTTTTAAATAGTAAGATGTTCAACTTGTTTTTGTCATATCCGAATGTCAATTTTGGTAGTTCAAAAGCTTCGTGGTTGCTCAATGCCTCGTAAACATGGAGTTGATCAGGCTCCTGAGTGGAAAGATTGAGCTTTGCTTTGTCTTTGTTAGCCATTGCACGTGTCGTAACGTACATTTGTTTGAGATTTTCAGTATTAATCTGTACTCTGGAAAGAGCATCAGCAATGACGTTGGCCTTTCCTTTTATGTATTCTACTTTGAAATCAAATTCTTCCAAGTCTAGTCTCATTTGAGTTAGTTTGGATGAAGGATCTTTCATGGAAAATAAATAAATGAGAGGCCGATGGTCGGTTCGAATCGTGAACTTGCGCCCATAAAGGTATGAACGAAAATATCGTACTGCCCAATGAATCGCAGTTAATTCTTTCTCTATGGTGGATTTATTTGATTCACCTTTCGTAAAAGCTTTAGAGGCGAAAGAAATGGGCAATTCGACACCGTCGTGTAGCTGAGCAAGCACTGCTCCACATGCTACCTTGGAGGCATCTGTAGTCAAAATAAATTCTTTTCTGTAGTCGGGATACTGTAAAATGCGTGGTGACAGCAAACTTGCTTTTAATGCTTTAAATGCATTTTGGCAGTCTGCATCCCACTTAAATTCAACGTTTTTTCGAAGTAATTTGTTTAACGGGTTTGAAATGTGCGAAAAATTTGGGATGAATCGTCGATAATAGTTGCAAAAAGCAACAAATCGTCGTGTTTCATCCGAGTTTTTTGGTTCCGGGTAGTTCAAAATCGTTGCGTATTTAGATTTGTCTGGTTGTATTCCTAAATCAGAAATATGATGGCCTAGATAGGTGACCTCGTTTCTGAAGAAATTACATTTACTGGGATTTAATTTTAAGTTGTGTTTTCTTAAACATTGGAAAACATGCCGTAGGTTTGAGAGATGATGTTCAACGGAACATCCAATGACTATAATGTCATCGATGTACAGAAACGCGCATTCCGGAGGGAGACCACTTAACGCTATGGTCATCATCCTCTGGAAGCTATTCGGGCTGATGTTTAACCCGAATGGTAGCCTGTTAAATTCGTAATGTCCACTATTTGATGAAAAGGCTGTAAAAGGTTTGCTTTCCTCCGTTAGGGGGATCTGATGAAATCCAGACATCAGGTCAAGCGTAGTAAAATATTTCGCTCTTCCTAATTGGTCTAAGATTTCGTCGATTCTAGGCAAAGGGAATTTATCGGGGCTGATTTTTTTGTTTAATTGGCGAAAGTCCACTACAAGGCGCCATTTCTTGTCACCTGTAGTAGATTTCTTCGGAACTAAAAGGATTGGGTTATTGTATGGCGATGTGGAATACTGAATAATTCTATCTCCCAACATTTGTTGAACTTGTGAATCCATTTCTACCTTTTGTGATTCGGGAATTCTATAATTTTTTATATATACCGGGCTTGGATCGTGAAGATGAATTTTTTGTTCGTAGAAATAATTTGCGGTTAGAATATCATTTTGCAAAGAAAATATGTCATTAAATTCGATGCACAATTTTTCCAATTTAACTTTTATTTTCGGATCCAAATTTTGAACTGTTAGTTCATTTAGAAGAGATTGTTTTCTTGTGGAGCTTGAATGAGATGATTCAAAAGCAGTCAAGATTTCAAAATCTGAAATTGGTTGTAATTTTGGAAGAAAATTTGATGGAATTTGAATCATATATTCAGTAGTATTCATGAATTTAATATATGGATTACTTTTATTTATGATACTGTTTGCGCAAAAAACTCCTGGCTGAATTTCTTGTGCAATGGTGACATAGTCTTCTGATAGATCAAAAGCAATTGGTTTTATTACTTCACACCTAGGAGGGATTACAAATTTGCCTTTTAGCTGATTTTGAATGGGTATGTCTCTAACTTTTGAGGTTGTTTTTACTGACAATAGCCAAGTGTCATAATTAATGTTACAACGCCAGCTTGTCAAAAAATCCCTTCCTAGAATTCCATCTGTTGGAATTGGAAAGTCATTCCTTACGATGTGGAATTTCTGAGGAAGTGTCAGATCTTCTACAATTACGTTTGATTTTGTATCTCCTAGGGTGGTCTCAGACCCAGTACCAATACCTGTAATATTACATTTGTTATCTGGAAAATAAATTTGTGACGGCTTGATATGTTGTGCTTTAATGATCGAAATGTCGGAACCACTATCAAGCATCATTATGCATGGTGTTTCCGACGCTTCGATATTT
Organism: Aedes albopictus; assembly: GCF_035046485.1. Taxonomy (NCBI): domain Eukaryota; kingdom Metazoa; phylum Arthropoda; class Insecta; order Diptera; family Culicidae; genus Aedes; species Aedes albopictus. The sequence continues at coordinate 241,181,360 of NC_085138.1, forward strand.
ATGCACACAAAATTTGAGGCAGATACATTTATTGTGTATGCTGCCCGAACGGAACTCCTAAAGGGTGCTGCCTTTGTGCTGTTGGTTGGATTTGCTGCGGAGCGACTAAAGGGTCTGCCTGTTGATGTACGTGCCCAGTTGAAATGACCCTGACCTGTTCATGTTGCTGTGGAGGAAACTCAGTAGCATAAAACACTCTTGAGCTACCATTTAACTGATTATTTGAGTTGTTTGGACCATAATTTCTGTAAAACTGATTTTGGCCATTACGAAAACCACCTCTGCGATGAAATCCTCTACCGCGGGAAGTGAATCTTCCGCGATTTCCATAGAAATTTGTTGGCCGGTTGTTTGGTGTCCTATATCCATAATTTTGTTGATAACCACGACCATTGTTGGGGTATCGGTGATTTTTCCTTTCATTAACATTAGCATGCAAAATTGATGCTGTAGATCCTTGGCTTGTTTGCTCATTTTCCACCATAACATTCAGGGCTTCTTGTACCGTGGTAAATTTGCCAACTTTTAACATTATTTTAGTTTCAGAATTGTGTGAATTTGAAATTAGCGTCTGTATCGCTTGCTTTTGGGCCAATTTCTTAGCTACATCTCCTGGAACTTGCTCTCGAATGTACGCTTGAGCAAGGTTTTCACAAAGATTTTCGACATCTTTTGAAAAATTTACCATATCATCAGTTTTCTTTAATTTCAAATATTTCAAATTGGCTGCGGCTAAATCGCATGATCCGGTTTCGCTACAATTATCCTTAATTTTCTGGATAATTTCATCTAAAGTTGCAGGAGCTACAGAGAATAAATCTCTTGCTCTTCCTGTCAATTTCGTAAGTACCAATTGTATTGCACTCGCGTGGTTTGCCTCTGCCACTATCGTTTTAGTTAATTCCACCGCATCTATAAATGATTTTGATCCTGACGGCTTACCGTCGAATGCTGGAATCAACTGCGCTAGCTGCGCAGCAGTAGCAATATTGAAGGCCATTGCTGTGTTTGGAGCGATGGTCAAAGACTGTGTAGAATTTGAACGTTTCTTATGTTTAGAATGATGATGAGGGGATTTGTGTAGATTCTTTCTTCTTGTGCCTAACAGCAACTGCGAACACAATACCGTAGTCTTAGCAACGCGTTTCAAACTGTGTCTACTGGACGAATTTAAATTATTTTGTATTTTGTTTTCAGCAATTTTTTGATTAACAATTTGTTGTATTTCGTAATTAAAGAGACGCGAGTTTTTACATATATTAGTAAAAACTGTTTCCTTCAAAATCGCACAACTTTCCTTTAAAAATGCTTCTATTTCGTTGTACAACGCAGTGCTTATGTCAAGTTTTGCTTGCAAGGTTTTGTCCGAAATTTTATTATGTATGGATTTTTTTCAAGTTTGAATGAAGCTTTTTTTTAACTTTTCGAACTGATTCATTGATAATATTATTCAAATTATAAGAAACTGACGATTGCTTTTCAAATTGTTAGAAAGGAAAATCCATTACCTGAATGTAAACTTGAATGGTATCACAACGCACAATTTTTAAATTTTTGAACTATTTCATTTATAATGGTACTTAGCTTTACTGTCAGCTGGAACGGCATCCCGTGGTGCATGAGCTGCAAACAACTATCATCCAAGTTGCCATTTGTGCCCCCTGCACACTGCTTCGGTTTTACTGCTGAGATCGGATCCACACGAAATTGTAGTAACATATCCACTGCACTCAATTGTTGTGTCTGTACTCGATGTAGCAGCGACTCAAAATATAAACATCACTGATCATCTGGAATCCAAGGTTTCACTTGTTCATGCTGCAGTAACACATTTGCGACACCCAACTGTTGTGTTTATACACCTAGTTTGAATTGTCCATCAGCGACTCAAAATATAAACATAACTGATTCTCTGGAATCCTGGTTTCGTATACTGTTCATCTCACGTTATCAACTGGAATTTAACGTTGATAATTGACTTGGCGTAATCTAAAACGATGCACTTGCTTAAATATCTTCACCTAGGTTCACCGCGAAAGTCGTTTTTCGAATTCGCTGGGGCTTATTAGTTCCTTTTATTAGTTCCTCCACTTTAGTCTTTCTGAACTGTAACCTCAGTAAGGTTTGCCATTGATTTAGCAATTCGATTAGCTGCACGTCTTCTTTCACGTTTGGAGATGAGTTTATACAGCATTACCACTAGCTGTATTGAGACAAGGATAATGATGATCAACAACTTTTCGTCATGGCCAATGTGAAATTCCGTATGTAGCTCCTGATTATTAATGATGGTCAGGTCTCCATCTCCACTCTGTTTAATCGCAGGGCTAGATTTTTGGTTACCCATGCTTCACTAATTCACTAATCACGGAGAAGGCGCGGGTCAACGGTCAGCCATGTAAAAGTAGTAATTAGTGGACCGTGATATCTCGCAAGCACAATTGAACCAATTACGTTGAAGGTTGAAATCACTCTGCCTTGTATTCATTTTTTCTTAAACTTCTACAGATTTTCCTACTGGAGGTGCTTGGAGTTTTACATAATTATTATATGAACGATCACCAATTGTGATTGGTATGAGTGTGAGAGAATTTGGTTAAAGAAGAGAGAAATGCGGAGAGGGCAATTCTAGCGAAGTCGGTTGACGACAATACATCGATTATGCCTTTGAATAAATGCAATATGATCGCGACACATTTTGTGTCGAATCAGAATAATTTATGGCATGGGAACTAGCAAGGCTTCCCACGATATGTGAATAGACGGTTTCGGCAACATGTGCAGAATGCTCATGTTACACCTTAGTATATTTTTCTAATTCCCAAAGTAATTTCTACAGGTTTTACTCAAGGATTTTTCCCGAATATTTTCTCAAAACTATTCCAGAAATTCTTCAAACCTTATGCTGGAGATTTTACAAATAATTTCACGAGCAAAAGTCTTCTCCTTCTTCTTCTTCTTCTCCCTTTTCTTCTTCCTCTTCTTCTTTTCTTCTTCTTTTTCTTCTTCTTGGTGTAACATTCTCACTGGGACAAACCCTGCTTCTCAGCTCTAGGATTGTAATTTCTTGGGAAATCCCTGAGGAATATAACACTAGTTTACAAAATAAAACGAAAGTCGTGAACTTCAGTCTGCGACCAAAAATTGTTAAGCACAATTTAGCGCTGAGTTCGAAAACGTTCTTCAAAAATCTTTAAGTAGAACAATTTTTGAGTTTTAGCTAATTATCGAGTTTGACATTTTTTTAAAATATGGAATTTACAAAAATTCAAATATCTTGCGTTTTGTTCAAACAATTTTCCATAAATTGAAAGCTGAATGTATTACCTTTTGATCTTCTGAATGCAGGTTTTGCGTCAGATTGATGAAATTCGAGATATTGGAGAGTTTAAGGGAAGATCTCCTTAAATTATAGCAATATTTCTAAAAATATATGAAGAAATGTATTTTTTTTTTTGATAAGAAAAAACCTATTTAAAAATTCTTTCTCAACGTACATTTGACATATCACAGGGAAGTGGAACCAGTTTGGCAGGGGTCCCATTTTGGGCACTTTTCTGCTATAACTCAGCCAATTCTGAACCAATTGACACAGTTTTTGGAACGCGATGAGATACGTATAGTATCTAGCTGTGTACAAAATTTCAAGTCAATTGGTTTGGAATTGACTGAGTTATAGCGAAGAGTGCCCAAAATACCGGCCGCTGCCCAAGTGGTTCACTACCCTATGTGGATGAGATACAGTAAAAAAAACTCAGCTCAATCGTAGCATTGATTACGGAGAATGAGATGTATAAAGTGAGCGACTTAGCTTAACCCTCTAATACCCAATCCCGCCTTTAGACGGGGTATAGTTTGAGCATTTTTGTTATTTTTGTTTCGTGAAAAATCAATTTGTTTATATTTTTGGCTGATATATATGACTGTTCTGCATATCTCAAAATATTTTTTGGTGTATTTTAAAGCGTATTTACATTTTTTAAAAATCATTGAAAAATTGATGTTTTAGTCATCTTTTAGAAGTCATTGTTTATTTTGTGTTGAATCGCTACAATTAACATATTTTAAATTTTTCCCAAATCATTCTATCCTTGTTTAATAGTTTAAGGGAATCGAATACACTCTAAAATTATTTTTCTTAAAATTACACGGAAAATAAAATTTTCTGTGAAAAAAATTAAAATAATATTATTTTAACAAATATCATAAAATCTCAAAATGTTTTCATCACAAAAAATTCGTCCCCCAAATTGGCTTCCAGGAAAAATATAAAAGTGTGGGGATGTTCAAAAACAAAAATTAGAAAAATCAAAATCTGAAATTCACGAAATCAAGAATTAAAAAGAATCATCTTCCAGATGACGAAAAATGATATTTAGATCAAAATCAAAAATTTGGGTATTAGAGGGTTAAAAATAGAACATAAATCGATTTCAAGTCATCAACCTTATATTTCCGCTCAACTGTATTTTTTTTCTTTCCCGTTTTGGTGATTTTACACCAAAAATGATCATCAGCTTAAATGCTGTAAACTAGTGTAATTAGTAGTCCCTGGGACCATTTCTTGCGGATTTTCTAAGGAAATGTTTTGAGGAACACCTGGAGGAATTTCCTGGAAATATGTTGAGGAAATTTCTTGAGTAATCTCTGAGAAAGTTCCTTGAGGATTCTCTGAGGAAATGTTTTGAGTAATACCTGAAGCAATTTCTTGAGGATTCTCTGGGTAAATATTTACGAAAATTTCTTGAGAAATCCCTAAGAAAGCTTGAGGATTGACCCCTGACGGATTTCCGTGAGAATTCTTTGGGGAAATTGCTCAGAGTAATCCCAGAGGGAATTCCTTGAGGAATCTCTGAAAAAAAATCTTCAGGAAATTCCATGAGTAATCCCTGAAGTTTTTTTGGGAAGTTCCTAAGAGACTTCCTCGAGGAATGTACGAAGAAATTTCTTGAGTAATCCTTGAAGGAATGCCCTAGGAGTTATCCCTAAGGGAATTCCTTAAATAATCTCTAAGGGAATTTCTTGAGTTATCCCTGAAGGAAACCTTTGGGGATTCCCTTAGGAAATTTGGTAGTAATTCTCTGAGGAAATTTCTTAGGGAATCTCCGAAGAAATTTTTTGAATAAAACTTAAGGATACTTCTTTAGGGAATTTCTCGCAGATTTTTTCAGAAAGTTTATCAAGGAATCCCTGAGAAAATTCCGTAAGTGATCCCAAAGGTAATTTCTTGCGGATTTATTGAAGAAATTTCTAGAGTATTCCGTAAGATTTTTTTTTGAGAATGCAATTCATCAGGAAATTGCTTGAGTGATCCTTTAGAAAATTTCCTGAGGATTCCCTAGAAATTCCAAGGAATCTCCGAAGTAATTCCTTAAATCGTTCCTGAGGAAATTTCATGAGTATATTTTGAAGAAATTTCTTGAGGAATGTCTGAGGAAATTTTTATGTATTCCATAAGAGTTCTCTGTAGAAATTTCTTGAGAAATCTCTAAGAGAATTTCTTG